>NW_027286763.1:28801480-28978980 GCF_022747635.1 Hetaerina americana
TACACCTATCATTTGATTTTGTGATACAGCTAAGTTCTATCTTCTCCTATCAACCATCAAAAAGTGATGACAATATGTGATGGAGACATGACCTATGGTATCATCTGTATTATGAAATGCCATCAGAGCTGCAATAGTGCCAACTTGAGAAATTCTAACTCGTCATTCTTTATGGCACGGAATATTAACTATGAACTAGTATATTTCCACTCGAAACCATTCACATTTTAGGCATTAAAACCTTCAGGAGTGTTAGTCAAGGCTCTCAAACAGTTATTTTTTAGAACATTTCCCTGTCATGAGTTCATCAAGTTTCAAACCAAAGTCCGAATGCAGTGAGCGATGGGAGAGCGGGGGCATTTCACCTTTGACCGTGGTCAGTGATCCAAGTCACTGTCACCCGCAAAAAAATCTCCTGTCTTCAATCTTTCAAAATTAACGAAGCTTGATTCTTTATATGCATGTCCTTTGCATTAAAGTAGGTCTTCGCTCTGGATTCGAGACAAATTCACTGCATAAAATGGAAGGACTTTGATTTTGTGCTCATTTGTCGGATGGAAATATACATATGGAGATATCACTAAGGTTTCATAATTCTTTGCTATAAATATTTTAGCACATAGATTATACTTGGCTCAGATAAAATTCTAGTTTAATTTTTTAGAGGATGTTGAAAATTACACTTATTTTCAGTTCCTTTCCATATCTTTATGTTTCTTGCGGGATAGGCCGCTAAGAGAGATAACCTTAGATGCTGGCACCGAGCAGAATAATCTTAACATTAATTGCTCACCACTTCGTCATTAAAGCACTGTATTTTTTATTCATAAGAAGTATTATGATATTGCTGTCGTTCCTTAAGCCTATTTCCGAAGGGCACAGCTTTGCGCGTGCAATTCCTTAAGGTGGTTCGGGTCAAGTGAGGGGTATAAATACTCTTCACATTGGCTTTGTGTGTGTTATATTTAAAATAAATGAAGTAACTTGGTAATTTCACACGAAATTTATTAAAATACGACCTAGGTTTCGACGTTGGACGTCATCATCAACGTCCAACTTCGAAACCCAGGTCGTATTTTAATCAAGTGCGTAAGGAAATACGTAGTTACTTTTTTCATTTTAAGTGTGTTGAGTAAATTCTATCAAATTACGCCGGAGACAACAAATTTTGTGGGCATCAAATTTTACACCGATTAAACATTATTCAAATTTTCAATAGAATGTTTATAATATTGTTGAATAAGAACATAAAGTATAAATCCAAAAGATAATTAATGAAACAGGTGTCTAACGGTAGGTGTGTTGTGTAACTGGACTTATCGTAACTAAGGAAACTTTAAGTGTTTGGGGAGAAAGTAACATTCCTTACTGGTAAGCCGTAATCACGAAATTATATTTGATCAATGTATCACATCACTGAGGCCTAATAGGTGAAACTTTTGCGTAATTAATTGCCAAAGAATACATAATTGCTCTTGGTTATCTAATAATCAACTGGTCTAAAACTAAATGAGAAACGAATAAACAATTTCCCAACGCTTTTAGTCAAGTCGCCGTTTCCCCTTTCACTAGACGAGGAATGCTAACATAATGGCACTCTATAAACACATATCTCCCAAGGTCACGTGGGAAGGTGTGCATATTCCTTCATGTTATAATTTATATTTTCAACGAAAACGCGATCCCGTGCCAACAATTTTAAAGTCCAATATATACATTTCTAAAGTAAACTTTTTTTCCTTAGTAGGCGTTCGGGAGGGAACTGCTTTTTTTCCAAAAATTTATCCCCGCGCACTTTTTTAACTTTAATTCTCAATGCGACACTAGGCAATTAGAAATTAAACTTAATAATATGCGTAGTGATACGTTTATGGAAAAAGAGCAATGTCCTCCCGAACGCCTACTGCATCGGGAACATCGAAATGAAATGTGTAGACTTAATGAAATACCTAGACATTATCCCCTCTCTCTCCCACGAACTTTCCTGGGTGAAACACAAACGGGGAATATGTGGACAAGCTAACAAAAAATGAGGATATATTAGAAGAGTACTGGGTAAATGTGATGATAAGGTCAAAGAGAAATGTTATATTTCGCTGGTTAGGCCTCATTTAAAATATGCTGCCAGTATATGGGATCCTCACGAATTTGGATCAATTGCCGAATTGGATCGCGTGCAGCGTAGCGGAGCTAGATTTGTAAAACGATGTTGTGATAAACTTTGTAGAGCATCCAAAATATTAGAGCAGCTAGGCTGGGAATCACTCACGGAGCGAAGGTTAAATTACATATTAAATGCCTTGCATACATTTGAAGGACCTCTCTTTAGCATTGATATCGAAAATGTATTATTATCCTCATCGTACTACGGTAGGAGATATCATTACAATAAAAGTAGAGAGATCAAGTGTAGGACAGATAGATTT
Organism: Hetaerina americana; assembly: GCF_022747635.1. Taxonomy (NCBI): domain Eukaryota; kingdom Metazoa; phylum Arthropoda; class Insecta; order Odonata; family Calopterygidae; genus Hetaerina; species Hetaerina americana. The sequence goes on from NW_027286763.1 coordinate 28,803,907, forward strand.
AAGATGCCATTTTTTCCACTAACGGGATTAGATTAAAATTGTTCGTCCGCGGAGGGGTAAAAATATTCGAGCCAAAATTAGACGTGTGTATTCTTCCCCTGCTGCTTATTCACCCCATCCTAGCGGGTACTAAAAATGGTACTGGTTTGCAAGGTACTAAAAATGATGATAAAATAAATAGTGCGGATAACAACATTATTTTTTAAACTTCCAATGGGTAAAGGTCTCTTCAGAGATGCTTTGGTCGAAATTACAGACTCTTGTGTGTTTTCGACTTTGAGATGGCACCGCTTTAAATGTCGGCTGTCACTCACACCACTGGTATTTTGTTTGCCGAAGTTCCCTAGGGCTTCTTCCTCATTCATTCGCGTTTCTCTATTGAAATTGAGAAGTAATTAGTATTATTCTTATCCTACGCATCCCATGAATTTCCAATAGCGGCGTGGTATCCCACCGGTTCTTTCCTACACGGAGGGCCTAACGTCGTTCTAGATGTTCCTGGGTTTAAATTCGGTGGACGTCTCTTACCATTTTGGCTGACATCAAGGCTCTTTAATATCATATCATCTTTTCTGCCCTCCCTCTATGGTAGTTCGTACGCCGTAAGCATATAGCCAATCTGTTCAATATTATCTCCGGAAATCCTATGAAAATAGATTGGAAGAAGCTGGAACGACGTCAAGTCAGTGTACATCATCAAGAAGCAAATATTATGCTGAAAGAAAATAGGTGCTCTGGTGGAAACTGTTTACCATCGACGAATATATTCATGTCCATTTTATATGAGTTGATGCTTTTTTGCTAACATCTAGTACGTTCCGGAAAAAGAAATACTTAGTTATTCCACATATATTTTATTAAACACGACCTAGGTTTCAACTTACAAAGTCATCATCACCTGATGATGACTTTGTAAGTCGAAACTTAATTTTAGTACGTTATCTCATCACTCTCTTCTGTAGGTATAATATCCAGAATATGGCCCGCTTCATCTATATAGTTCATTTCATCTATCATGTCCATCGTCTAATGTCCCACATCGTCAGTAACACTAACATCAACTAGATCTTGATGATTATTACCTCGTAATATCGACTCTAATTATCAATCCTGACCTTGGTTCCAGATGTAATGGAACCAGCTCTCGACCTCGGTTCAAAAAAAATTTCGAATAGATTATCATACGTAACCTAAAAATTGCTGGTTTTAGTCAATCCGACTACAGATTGGATGACTGATGAATGGCAGCGCGCCTCTGGTGTTGCCGTCGGGAAGCGATTTGACCGGCGCCCGAATACGGGCGCGTGTTTCACGTAGCCCAGCGTAGTGTTTGGCGACGTGTGGGGAGGACCCACGTGCTCCTCGTGCTGGAAGGGGGGAGGTGTAAGCCGCGCGTCCTTCACAGTAATGGACAGCGTGCCGCCCCTTCACTCCATCTTTCCCTTCCCACTTCTACTAGCCACATGGAGGCGGAAGGGCCGCGGTCGGAACTTTGCTCGTGTAAACGATTTAATTACACCAAATGGAGGCCTGAGAATAAATATGTGTAAACAAAAGGACTTTTACATTACGTTCTCTTGTGCCCTATGGGTGGGACAGATTTTGCTTCTAGGGAGTTATTTCAGTTTCGTTATCTGTTTTAATATCATTCGTTCGTTTAATTGGGGTTTGTAAATCGAGGTTTGTGGTAGGTCAGATGACCACCACAAACCTCGACTGTTACGTTTCTAGTCTGCTTTACTTCATAGATTTCTTTAAAAAAGAAATATATATATATATATATATATATATATATATATATATATATATATATATATATATATATATATATATAAACCATAAACACTAATCAACCCGAAGGTCGGTTTGGTAGGTGATGGTAGAGTTCACCCAGTACTAAGCCCGACGGCGTGTGGAATTCACGCATCAGGTTAGAAGGGCCAGTTCCTTTCCCTGTGCCGGTTATGGTTTCCCAGGAAGTTCTGGTACCCGAAAAATCACATAGGTGGAGCTGCAAGTGCCCAGAGACTTGCCCAGGAATCGAACCCGGGGCCCAGCGCTCTACCCTCTGGACTACCGCAACCCACATATATTATATATATAAATATATAAAATATAAATATTATATATATATATACACACACACACGAGGGTCATCCGGAAAGTAGTACCCGTTCGTGAAATAAAGACACAAAAGTAAATATTAACAAACATAAAAAATTTTATCTGAAAGAGGATACTTTAAACTACTTCTCAACATAATCTCCAAGCAAATTAAGGCATTTGTCATAACGTGTGACAAGTTTCTGTATTCCTGCTGCATAGTCCTTCGCCGCCAGCTCATTGAGATACGCGAGGGACCCATCTTGCACAAATTTTTGCATAATGCAGATGGTGTTTAACAATTTCATGAACAATTGTTCGAGAAACATTGGGAAAATGCTCACAGATGTCATCAATTGTGACGCGCCGATCGTTCCTCACGAATTCGTCAACTGAGCTCACCAGTTGGTCTGTAATGACAGACGGTCTCTCCGAACGCTCATCGTCGTGTGTGTTCCCCCTCCCCATGTTGAAGTTGCGACACCACCGCCGAACAGACGATTCGTCCATTACATTGTCTCCATACACCTCCTTTAATTGGCGATGAATATCACATGGGCGAACGTTTCTTGCATTGAGGAATTTAATCACTGCCCTCACTTCACAACTGGCGGCGTTCTCAATTTTTTTAAACATTGTAAACAATCACAGAAACAACACAGGCAATGCTAGCGTCACGCAACTTGGCTCAGAGAAGGCAGACAAGCCACTGAAGCTATCTGACCTCGTCCAGCGGCTACTCGCGTCGTCAGCACTTCATGCGGCACGAACGGGTACTACTTTCCGGATGACCCTCGTGTGTGTATATATATATATATATATATATATATATATATATATATATATATGGATGTATATAACTCACCTGTGCTCGCTCATTGGCATTTAATCTGTCGCTAAAAAATGGCCCTTTTCAAGTTTTCGTAGATGTTACTCCCAAATTAGTTTTTCGGCTTTCCATCCACGTTGGTATGTTACTTACCTGTTTTCCCTTCCTGGTAACATGATCCCAACTACTGCTTAGTCCTGTAGAAAGGAGTTAATGTTCTGCTAATGTTTACCTATTTTATCTACGCTTTGCTGAGTTTCTTCATTCTTAAGACATAAGTTATTTTTCGTCAACGATGTTTTGCATAAATTTTTTTTCTTATCATTGGCTTGAGGATAGATTCCTAAGTGACAATCGAACAAGGACGTGTACCAATTTCGAAACTCATAAGAGTAAAGAGCCTCCCTCCATGGCAATTTGTCCTCTAGAATTTCAACTGTCGTGGCGTTGACTTGGACAACTGTTGCGTTTCTGCAGGTTACTGCGCCACTTATCTTGTGATATTGCGTCACCACAGTTGACATCCGCTCCGCGGAACGAATCTTTAATTGTGAAGTTCGGAAAGGCGAGGCTGACGTATGTTTGGCATCGGAGCCCGGAACCCCTCCCCCACCCACCCCCCTCTCGAGATATCGACTGTATAATATCATTCCTCAGCTATTAAAGTGAGCTCAGAGAGTTCACAGCGCTCATGGGAAGAGGTCAGCATTTTCTTCAGACTTCGCCCGTGCTGAGAAGGAGGGAATAGAATGAAGGTGAGCGCTAAAAGGATGAAGGAATCGCCGTGGAGCAGAGAATGGCGGAGGGAGGGCATCAGTTGTCAGTCTTCGGCACGATAATATCGTTTACCTGTTGTTCTTCGACTTTCATCGATCTGATAGCGAGTTAGGAAGGCCGTGCGGGGAGAAAATCGCGCCGTTGAAGGCGTGACCATACCCTGATGAAAGCTAATGTATTTTCCAAAAAGACTACATTGAAAATTTTATTAACCTTGAGGTGAAAATACACCCAAGGCTTATCTTACGTTATGTTTCCTATTTTCCTAATCAACAGACTGATGGTTATTAGATTTCTGGGGTATTTGGCTTGCCTCTTGCATAAGAGCACTATTCAAATGAACGCTTCATTTAAATATCTAAGAAGTGAAAGTGATTTTTACTTTACTCGTACGGAATCACCACCGTGAAAGCATCTGTAAAAAAATGAGAAACCCCAAGCAACTGATGAGTCCTTGGAGTTATTTTATTTTTTTCTAATATTTGAATCAAAGCTCTTTTATCATAGATTTATGTAATTTATCCACAGTTATAGAATATGTGTACTCGTGTAGTTGGTGAGCCTTTTCACCTTCTCGATTAATTTTTTTCTTCTACCTTCGTAAATCTTCTCCAAAAGTTAAAATCTTCCAATGCAAAATAACGAAACCGCACATATTTTGGTCGTCCTTATAGACATTTATGCCTTTCTGCACATACTAAATATCTACTACGATTAGCGATAAACAAGAAAGGGCGCATTTTCCTTACCAAAGGCGCGCGACGGAAATATTGTTGAAAAACAGTACTGCGCATTATTTAAGTGGTAGGCTTCCATTGAATCAAATGAATCCTATATTTAAACATTATGACATCCTTTACATCAGTTCTATAACTGGAGGGGTCATTTTGGGCTGCATTGAAAAGGCAGTAGGCAAGGCAATTCTAGGAAAGGAGGCAGAGAGGGAGTGATCTCCTGAAGAATTTCAGGGGTCGCGCGGATTATAGTGGTGAAGGGGGCGTCATTGGCTCCCCGTGCCGACGTCCGGCGGGCGTCCTTGCTTTGACCCTCGCCCGGGTCACGCGCGGCGAACTGCGTCACGCGGATCATTTCTCCGTGGACACCGCGACGCGCGCTCGATGAATGGGACAACCGTTAGGTGAAGGCGGCGGTGTGCACCGCGATGGTGAGAAGGAAGACCTTGCAGGGGACGACAAGGACGCGTGCCCTCTTCTCTTCCTATACGCTTTCGCTCAGGTTACGTCAAGCGCAACTTGGTGCGGTGTTCGTTTTTGTTCTGCGGTTTGTCGATGTGGCGCGCCGTTTAAATTCGTGACATGTCACTCACTCTATGAGTTGGGTGTCCGAAACTAGATGCTCGTAGTGGATTTATCCTTTTAAAATCCATTTCAGTAGATTTTCTATGCTCTCTAATAGTGTTCGCTCTCCACGCTTAAAAATGAAATAACCGAAGATATGTCAAGTTTATAATACGCAGTGCGTTCAAACTTGTAAAGAAGTGTGAGAATTATGTCCCATTGGAAACTGTAATTTTCACCTTAGGTAAATTACCATTCTTACAGGGTGTGATCAAAAAAAGACAGGACTAATTTTATAAATTGTTTATTTCGACGGATACAGCTTAATCGAACTTGTCGCCCTCAAAGTACATGCCTTGGCTGACAATACACCTTTGCCAACGTTTCTTCAAGCTCTGGAACCCTGCCTGGTAAGCCGCCTTAGGGATCGTATTCAGGTCCGCCGTACAATTAGTGTTAATGTCCGTAATAGAGTCGAATGGCGCCCTTTCAAGGTTTATTTTAACTTTGGAAACAAAAAGGTTTTAAGAAACTCTGGGTTGGCATTGGCTCGATCCAGGAGTTTCTGACAAATGTCCACACATTTTTGTCTCTGTTCATCAGTCAGCATCCGCGGGACGAATTTTGATACGAAGCGCGCCATGACCAAAATGTCTGTCGAAATTGTCTGACAGGATCCAAAACTAATGTTCACTTCCTCGGCCATCTCCCAAACAGTTAAGCGGCGATTTGCCAGCACCAAATCGTTCACCTAATTGACATGGTTGGGGTCTGTCGAAGTGGAAGGCCGCCCCGTTCACGAATCTTCATCTGTCGAGGTTCTGCCCGATTTAAAACGACTGTACCACTCAAAACACTGGCTTCGACTCATAGCTTCATTAACAAAGGCTTTCTGAATCATTCCAAATGACTCCGTAGCACTTTTGCAAAGTTTGAAACAAAATCTCACGCACACACGTTGTTCCTCCAGCACCATCATTACTGCCATTGCACGTGGTGACGAACAGGTTAAGACACGTACCTCTGCCGCTGCGTAACGACTCGACGTGAACAAACGCAACACCTCTAGTTATAGTCGTCAGATGTGTCGCCAGATGGCGCACTGTGCCTCGTTTCATCTGTTGAACGGTTTCCTCAGAATAAAATCAGTCCGGTCTTCTTTTTGATCATAACTTTCATATTACTAATTATTGCTCAAAAGTAATTATTAATATTAATGACTGTCACCGCTCACCAAATTATCGTTTAGAATTCTCGAATTCTCGGTATTCCAAGATCAGTGTAAAGTTTGCGCGCAGTCAAACGACGATCTGTTTCAATTACAAGTTGCACAAGCTCCGTATGTCCCAGTGTTTTTGTTCTCGAATGTCAGCTATAATGCGGGTCACTGACAACAGACATGCGGCTATCTCTAAACCGCTTGTAGTACCACTCTTTTATCTGTGTTTTGCGCATACACTCGTTTCTAAAGGCCTTCGGTATCATTTTAATATTATCTGCATTAGTCTTTAAAGCAAACTTGATGCATAGTTGTTGGTCACATTACTTCCGTCATTTTCAGTGTTAACAAAATCCGACGAATATAAAAAAAGCACGGTAAACAAATACACGCTGCGCGCTAATTAACACGTCCCGTCGGTAACTGTGCCAGCCGTCGAGTTCGTTAGGAGTCACTGGTTACACTCGTACCCCACAGAGGTCGCTCGAACGTTCTGGCGCGGAGTTATGAACTCAGGTTAGGTACTTTGGGGACACACCTCGTGTTTGCTGCGTTCTGTGTTGCTTTGATAGTGTTATATTGCTCTCGTAAGGGCTTTGACCTAATCGATATATGTAGCAGCAATCACCAGTTACTCTAATTAATAAAGGCTTGTTCCCTAATGATAGGTCGTCGATGAATATTGCTAAATTGTAGCCAGTGCACCAATGCTTTTTTCTCGGCTCAATTGAACCCTATTGATAGCGTGGTACGTATGTACGAGTATGGTACCTGTTGTTCGGTGGAGACAGCCGCTGAGTGGGCGCCTGAAAACGTCATAGCTGCGCCGCTGGTGACTCTCCAACTCGTCTGCAGCCCTCGTCGGTCGCTCGTGGTCGATCCTGAGGAGGTTGAAGGGCCCGACCTTGCCTCCGACCCTCACGTCCTCTCCCGCAGCCCCCGCAGCGGGTGGGGTAGGGCGGGAGAGTCGGTCGACGTGGAGTGACTCCTCTCCTCTTAGTTGCTCTCTCTAGTAGCACGCGATCGCGCGAACTCGGCGATGCAGCCGACATTCCCCGCGCTCTCTCTTCCTCTGAGGGTCACTTATCTGCGGGGTCACCTTGCGTCCGACCGAAGTGGCTTTCTCCTTCCCCTCGCCGAGTCTCCCCAATAATACACGTGTGGCATTTGGTTCTTTCCTCTCACCAATTGCCCCCACTCTCCGCCGATATTAGTTTACGTTCTCTCTCCGGAATATTTTTAGTCTTTATGTACTCGCATGACCATTACTCGTCTCTTATTCTTCACCTACACCAGGGTCCAAAAAATCTGTAAAGCCGGCGATTCGATTCTCGGGCCAAACCAATCACATTAACAATCAATAGCCACCATTCCCTCCAAACCACCACTGACTCACCCGTCCATCTCTCTTCTTGTAACCCTCTCCGTATACCGATGCCCTCACCCTCACTCGGAGAACATAATTCTCGTACATATACGTTAGAGGAAGGCGGCATTACCGTCGAAATACATATGTGAATGTCCTTGAAATTTGTCTATGTTTTAATATTGTTTATACTATATTATATATACGTTTATATAAGATAAGCCCTTTTACGCGTTCTCTATCTATATTTTTGCGTTATACTGTGCCATCCAAATGTTTTACGTATTAGTCGCGATTGAGATGGCGTTTGTCAACAGAAATGTAGAGTGGCAGATGAAAAAGGACACACGTATTCCGAAGTTGTCGGTAGACACGAGTATCATGCGAGAGATGAATATACATTTCTAGAGTCAGGCAGCTATTGGAAACCAAGTCTCCCCTCGACCATCTTCCACATGACACATGCTCGTCATTGATTTTTCAGCTCTGGCAGAGAGGAGAGTGGAAAAGGGATAGAGAAAGGAACAAATGTCAAGTCCTTCTAAAACTGAGGAAACTTAATTGGACTATTCTTTCTTATCAAAATCATTCTTTGTAGACTCACTGATTTTGAAATCAAGCGTTTAAGTGCAAGTATACCTGCAGTACGAAACTGGGTGCGCTATCCATTCTCTTGACGCTCCACTTATGTCTCAGGTCTTTGAAACTAATGACTTCCTTCGACTCAGGGGAGGAGTGCCATTTACCGAGAGTGAAATATTCCTCCGAATGTGAGCGATAATTAAAAAAAAGTATTCATTTTGGTCTCGTTTCTGGCTACTCGCCGTTTGACAGGGTCTACTCACGACACGTGAGGAAAGTATTTATCGAATCTGGATGACTACTGCGGGTATGAATTGCTTCTTACGCTAGGTTTACAATTAACTACGATTTATTTACTTTTTCCTCGCTATGTATTCCGCACTTGGCTCCTCTTAATGGTCATTATTTCAGCGGCCCTTGGTTAACTTTCCCCCCTGATCCTCTTCTTCATTTTATCACTTCCGTTGTACCTCCATCCTTCTATTTCGCTTCGTATTGGCAAGTGCGCCCTCTCTTTTCATTCCTTCTGTAAACATTTCTGACGGTCATACCTTCAAAATCGAATTCTGGGTGAAATAACCGATTCGGAAACTTCTTAAGAGATGCGAAAACGGGTGCTTCTACTCCTTATTCCGCGTTCCCCCTCACTCCCCCTCCTTTCCCGCCGTCACGTGGGCAGCAAGACGACCCTTTCTTCCCTGCGCCCCCTTCCGAGACAAGTCCTCTGGCGCATTTACTACTCAGGAATGAACTTCCTCATATGGGTTCGCCCTGCTCCTCGCCTCCGTTTTTACTTGTAGATCCAGCGATGCAGACGCCGTCGCGAGGCGAATCGAAGGCCGCTGACTGTCGTTTGAGCTGAAGGTTTCCCTTTATCGCTGGAAATATGTGGATTCATTGAGAGAGCGATTTTTTTTAGAGGAAGCCCTTTCTATCATTCACATCCACACCACGCCCTAATCTTGAGACTTTTCAGCGGATGAGACTTCGCGCTCTATTTTCAGTCGTATAACTTGATTTTGCCTGTGCAAGACGCCAGTTCAAACATAGACTCCGCTCGAATAAATATTTTCTTCGAGAACGCTACCGACATGTTGTGCATTGCTCTTCGAATTATAATAAAATTTATTTCTGTCTCAATGTCAGTGTCAGAATTACATCATTACGTACCTCTCATTTTCAATTGAAAAGCTTGAATACAGCCTAGTCTTATTCTTAAGGCTTTCGCGACATCTGCTCGATGAAGGTTTCCATGATGCTTATGGGAATTTCCGTCCCGTAGGTAGGCGCCAAGGACAATTGAACACGAAATCAACTTCCACGAGGGAAGTTCACCGAAGCAACATGAAGCTTTCGTAAAAAATTACCGTGATGTAAGTGCCGCATTAGAATAAAAAATAACTTTAAGAATATAAAAGAAAAATATTTATTGATTTCCTATATATTTTAAAACGAGTTTTTAGGCTGCGTTAGGTTGAGACTAAGTTAAGTTAGGTATTTAAGTTATTTTGAAGTTACATATTTCAGTTTATTTACCGTACTAGTAAACAACAAGATTCCTCATTTAAGTGCATACCGTCATATGATTCAAGTAAGCGATAAATGAAACGCTACAGTACCATTATCACTTCCTTATATTCTAATTTTCACTATGTCCTTGATGGCTCTACGTCTTAATACATATTATAAAATGCACCTCAATTTTGGTTGTCATTGGTAATACTGTGACGCTGTGAAGTGCCTGTGAAGTTGAATCCCTAACTGAATGAGACTAAATTTATCATAAACATATACACGTATTTTCTGAGAACAGTGATGATGTATGATGCAACAATGATGCATGAGAGCTAAGAATATATTATTTGGCTTTTGGCTTAACTTGGCAAGATTTTTAGTCAAAAGAAATTATTCTTAGTCATTTGACCTCTTCTTTATCAATTGGCTCCAGTATATGCGACTTTTTTTGTGCCAGAAAGTAGACGGTCTGAGGACAGAGCCAGAGACCTTTTTTCTCATTGTCAGATATTTGAGTGGAGGCAAATCGCGAAATTTGTTGGAGCTTCATAGCTGCTGACTCCGTTGCAATCACTAACTTCTGAAACTAAATGATGCCGACGATGGGGAAATTACTATGCTAAATTACCATTTTCCTTTCTAAGTTGTAGTAGTTTTTATGGGAGGAGACTGAGGTCATTTGCGCCATTAGGGATGGAAAAGAAAGTATGGAGTGGTGAAGTAAAACCCGGCGTCGGCATTAGCCTACTCTTGTCGAAAGGCGCCACGGGATCCACAGCTTAACGTCCCATCTGACGGACGGTGTACTCACTCAAAGTGGCCTCCACAAAGCATTTCAAGTAAGTTCAATCGGGACACCACTGAAAAATATGTCGTCACCGGAATTCAAACCCGGACTCTCAGGGTGGGAAGCCAGTATGTTAGCCATCGCACCATCCCGATTACCTTTTCCTTTCTAAATTGTATTGTATCCCATCTGGGTTAGTGAGTATACAACAGGCAATTTCTATTTTTTTAATAAAACGAGCATTTTGTCTGCAAGGAAAGGAAAACAATATCACTAAAATTCCTTTCATAGATTTAAGAAACCAATTAGAACTTTTGGAGATGTACCATATACTAATTAATTATGTATATTGCGAAGATATACAATATTGAGCATGGAATAGGTGAATTTATGAAAAATGTTTCTTCTCCGTTGGGGTTTATGAAAATTTTACGCAATATCTTAAATGAAAGATATTTCAAATTTGATTGATTTATGGCAATAGATTACTCGGATACTCTCAGACAGAAATTTGCAAGCATATTACTTTGGCTTTCACGTCATTATAAATTATAACTTACTTTACTAAAATTATTACATTACTTACCCGTATGAAAATAGGGGAAGAAATTGATTCTAGGATGTAATGTGCAAATCAAACAAGGTTTTATTCCTATTCCGGATTCTATGATTGGAACACGATCATTATTTCTTAGCATTATAAATTTTAGTATCTATGCCGAGGCATGGTATCACATAAAAAACTCAGAAAAATATGATACCTTTAATATATTAACAACAAGCTATCATTTTTATATTCCGGTTCTTTGTTTACCTAACTTATTTTTCCAGAATGTTTGCTTTCCAGCCATCCACTTGTACAGTGAGCTTTCCTAATAAATGAATCTTCAAATCGTCGAACATTAAATACTGAAACTTTCCTAAATAAACTCGACTTTGAACTATGAGGTATGCTACTCTATGGCCTGTTTCTCAACCAGATATACATTTAATTGCCTTTCACATAATATATTTATGTACAAATTTCAGAATTCAGTTGCATGTCCAGGAAATGATAACGATTTCCTTCTCGAATGTTGACATGTCTCGCATTCATCATGAGTGACCTTTGCTAGTCAACAACCCATTCATGCGCTTCATATCTCTTTACTGCTCAATGATTAGACAGCGAAATATTGCTGTGGTAAGTAATCCACCAATCCTTGAAGAGCAGTAAATTGCTATGCATTTGCCTAAATGCGCTTGGGCCTCGCCCTTGGCCTTAATTTGCTAAGTTAATCGCCGTAACAGCAAGTGCATATTAAGTTGCGCTCTAAGGCGTAAAAAAAATATTTATCGTCATGGCTTACTTGTCCGACGTTTTTTCAGTTTTTATTTGTAATTAAAGCAAGTCGTAATTCCAGAACATTGGCAGCATTCGCGCGCGCGCGGGCACCATGATACGTACGCGCGGGCACCACTACTTACATGTGTGAATCGGACGTCCCTGAGGTTGGCAATTGGGAGCTTCGAGTTTGGCTTATTGCTCGTCGCCCTTATTATTTGAAAATGAAATATTTTTCGGAATCTAAACAAATTGTTCTCCGAAAATTAATTCCAAGAATCAATTGATTATCGGAAACCTTCGGATGAGTGGCAATCGGATGGCCATCCCTAAAATATAAATATATAGGCAAAAGGCCACAGCAACTGATCACGCAAAAATATCCTAAGGGCAAATAAAATGTCATTTACAGAAAAAATCAATATTTCCATCAGTATCCTTTCGATATTAGTTCAAATTCAAATATAATGAATTTAGAATACATTTTTGTCTTTCTGTAATTACCATGTTATGTAATCATCACCTCATAACTATTGAAGAATAGCATTTATCATCAGTGCGATGTTGCTTCTAACTTAGTGACCGAAATTGGTAGATATATGATGCATAAATTGATTACCTAAGTGTATTCTTTTTCGAACTCCTTGGCACAGTTTCCTCCACGTTTATCTTAGAGGGCGCCTTAAATCTTCAATGATTTCTTTTATACTGTTTATGCCGAGTTGTGGCTTCAAAAATATGGAAATTCTGCCGTGCACGGGCCAACAAAACCATTTGGTGACCGACCTCATCGTGGCCTTTGATTGCGTAAAGAACGTCATCGATTGAAAATACTATAAAAGCTGCTGTCTCTATGGCCTCCAGCACGTCCGTCCCGTCGAGAGAAGAAAATGCGGGCGACAGTGCTGTGACTCGGGCAGTAAACATTTATGGCGTGAGGATAGGTAGCAGGGCGCGACTAGCAACGCCGCGAAGCATGTTCCCCTTATATTAGAAGATTTTCCAATGCGTTGTAATAGCATGCAGGTAACATATGCGCGTCTTGCATGGTCTTTCTTGAAAACTTATTTAATGCTAACACCGTAAACAGTCTCCACATTATGCTGGCGAAATCGATTTAGCACTACATTTTCCACGAATCGTGTGCATTTAGTGTAAATATCTCCCATGGTGTCCGATGAAGTAACACTTACTCTGGAACTTCCGGGAAAAATACCTTATTTTACTCTTGGAATAATCGTTTCAATCCTCTGACATTAAACTCAATCGCAGACGATTTAAAATGCTTCCTAGTGACCATCTCAACCAAGTTGGTTTCATGCCATATTTCTTCTAAAAATATTTTGCCATAAAATTTGGAAATTATTACTGGTGAACGGTTTATTAAATCACGGCTCGCGCAATTTTTTAATTCGACTTCATTGGGATGAAATTGCATTGGAAAATTGCGCGAACCCTGATATAATTACCGTTTGCTATTACAACCCTTCCTAAACGTTCGATGATTTTTAATACCTAATTTTTATCATAACTACTTCTGCCATTTCAAATTGAATATGAAATAATATGTATGATGTCATATCAATATAATGTTCCATCGTAGTTATAATCACCCCACGATGGCTATCATTGTCCTCCTCTTTAATTCCCTTTTAAGGTTTCCAGGAAGTGTCAGCGGAAGTGGAAGCTCTCCTCTATTACAATGAATAATGCAAACGCTTTGGAGCGTGTCTTAACTAAGGTTACAGTTTGCATGCATTTAGTTATTTCAATATTTTCATTAGGTTTATGCTCACTGGAAATGTATCATCATCGTGTCGAAATGGCGGCGCGGCGCGGAAATGTGGTTGTTGAAGCAAGATCTATAGCCCTAGATTGGAAGGTTTGGAGATATTGGTGTGGAGAAAGATAGAAATGTAAAATGGGCGGATAGGAAAACAAAAGAGGAAGCGTTATACATGGAGGGGAAGGTGAGAAGGTTGTTGGGAGAAATTCAAACGTGGTAGGAGATGTGACTGCAGAGTAATTTTACTTTACGTTGGGCAAGCGAAGAAGAGGAAGGAGTAGGAGAGGGTTGTTGGATGGAATGAAGGGATAAAGGAAGTATGCGGGAATGGAGAGTGTTGAGAGTGTTTCGTTGCAGTGTAGGATGTCGGGTTGTGCCTTTTTAGACGGAGCTAATAAATCCAGTGATTTAAAGTCGGTCTCCAACAAAAGTATACGTTAAACTATAGATTACCATATAAAAATTATAATCGCTTTTTCTATTTCGGGGGTGCGTGGTAGTCCAGGGGTAGAGCATTGGACTTATGACTGGAGGTTTCGGGTTCGCTTCCCGGGCACGCATCTTTAGTCACGCTCAGCCCTACCCAAGGCGTGTGATTTTGGGGGCACCAGATCTTCTTGCGACTCCATAGTCAGAACAGGGAGAGGATCCGGACCCTAATGTGAATTTCACACGCAGTTGGGCCCCGATCTGACCATCTGCTTAACCCACCTTCGGTTTGATTACTGTGTTAATTTTGTTTTTTATGCTATTCCGAGAAAATTGGTATTAATCGTTCATTTGGAATTATTTAAAGATTTTTTCATTTTATCATTATCAATATAAAGAAAGCATTACACTATGTATGATATATTGTATTATATTTTGATAAAATTTACGTAAAAATTACCTGTAAATGCATTTTGAATCCCTCGGAGGATTTCGATCGCAGAATGGTACGAATTCGTTCTTCCCTCAATGGTACATTCTGCTCCCAGAGGCGTGGGCTCTGCTCTCTTCCGTATTCTGAAGGCCTGCGGATTTTCAAAGAATACGAGGTTAATTGGATCACACACACGGGATGAGAATCGTAGGCAATGCTACGGAGGGGATGGTGAGCATCGTTTGGCGTAGGGAGCATCGAGCTCGGCGGCGGCGGCGAGGAATGCGTTCTGATGGCGGAGGAGAGGGAGAGTGGGGCGCGGCGTCTGAGGGGGCGCTCAATCGATGAGGAACCCCCGGTTTCCCCGGCCCCCTCGACAGGGGTCCCTTCTCCACTCCCCGCCGCCCCCGAACCCTTAATTCCTCCCTGCGGGGTACGGCATGCGGGGGCGCGTGAGCGCGAAAGGACCGGCGGTGGGTGGAGTGACGAATGAAGGTCGAGTATGCGATGCGTCACGCTCCCCTCGGGAGGAATGAAGGCAGGGTTCACCGCTCGCGGAGAGTGATTCTGCGCCTATGGAGAGAGAGAGAGAGAGAGAGGAGAATCGTTTTGAGTCTCCTCTCAGACCGCGATAAGGATTCCAACATGGCCACTGAGATCATTTTCTGTTTTAAGCTTTTTGCATTTCTAAATCATCAAGAGAGTTTTTGGAACTCCGTTTCCTAAATGTTGGTGGCAAGTAGGCAGATTAAGTTTTAGCTTTGTGTTCGATCGTGTAGTGGGCGTTTTTGACCCTTAATTTGCGGTTCCACGCCTCTTCTAAAGCACGCTGTACTTTTGTAGTTAGTCTTTGAGGTACCACTAAGCGGTTAAATGTAATTAAAGAGTGATGTCGAAATGTTTTTCTAAGAAATGTGCGATTAGAATCTGCCGCCATTATTTGAGGAATCATTGGTGAAAGTGTTCATTTCGGAATTTTGCCAGCGTCTAAGAATATCCTATATATTTTTATAAATTATTTTGTCAACATCTGCTATTAGAATGAATTGGATAGGAAGGGGTTTTAGGGAACTGGGGTTGCAGTACTAGAGCACCTGTGACTACAAATCTCCGAGAAGAAATAGGGCTCTATTTTCCTTCTCACAGTGCCCTCACAATATAAAGGAAAGTTCCCGAATGATGGCATAAGAAATACATATATCTTCCGCTCTCTAAATTTTTAATACTTCCTTTTTAATTAAAATATTTGCGTTTAAAAAAATAATATCTTTCTCTTTATTTATGACTTGCTTTTCCTTATGCGAAAAATTTACACGAAGTGATATAGCGAAAAATCAATGTTAAAAAAAATATGCTTCAAGGAAATTAAAATACCCTTTCCCTTAGCATTGAAGAATTTTAATGGATAAATGAAATTCAACTAAAAAATTTCAAAATTTTGAGTATACCATACAATCTCTTTCGGAGGAGACGCGCTGATGACTTTTCTTACGAGACCAATTTAAACAGTGTAGGTGCCAGAAGTGAGTGTTTCACTTCTAGGTGCGTAACTTTTTTGATAATCAGTCTTCTATTGAGCGTCGTAGAAATTGAAAATTCAAAAATGTACTCTGAAATAGAGTCTCAAAGTTTTGTTTAAAAATGGTTCGCTCTAATGGTATGGCTTTGAAACTCAACTTTTTTTATTTAAGTAATATAATATGGAATTCGCAAAGCTTGAGCACTTTTCTCAACGAATCTCATATTGTTTCCGTCATGTTTCACCCTTGAAAGAGTAAAAAATATTCAGTTTTGCTTCGTCTACTCACCCAAAGAATAAATAGCTCCTCCACTACTCGAGTTACCTTAACTCATTAATTTTTTTATAGACTCCGTAACTTCGAAAATTATGGCTATAGAGTCACGCTCAAGTCAACTTGACGAATTTTATGCTTCAAGAGTAGTACTGCCTGCAGAATTTCGTAGTAAATGTTCGTTAAGTACCCTCTGAATTGAGTTCACAATAAACGCTTGAAGAATATCAGGGTAGGCTGGGGAGTATGACTTCTTCTCAACATATTGTAAATTTTATTCATGTTTATTTAATTATTGATACATATTTTTTATGGGACGTGCATACCTCAGGTTCCATAAAACCTTTGTTTTTTTTGTCATTTTTTTTGTTTGCTTGTCAGAAAAATGATGAGAGATGCGTAATGCGAGTCTTTTAGTTACATGCAATTCATATCAGCTAGATGTGATCGAGTATTGATGGTTCTTTCAAAACTCTTATGCAAGAGCAAATTATGCCAGATGAAGTGGATTATCAGGAATGCTGTGTGGCTTTTAGAAAAATCCGTGCTGCGTAATTTAATCAGCAAACCATTGTACACCAAAGGATACATCGATTATGTCCATCAAAAGCTTAGACAGCAAAATAATAATGAAAACGTTTGGCTCGTATAAATAATGTATGCAATCTATGCCCTGAATTTTGTTTACATACAATGTGATTATAATTTGGATTTTTTCCCTAATTATGGTCAAATCGCTCTCCTTTTTAAGGATAATAATAATTCGATTCAAACTTCGAGTTGAATTTTTCTTTATAATGAAAAGCCATGAAATCTATTATTCCCCCGTGTGAATTTCGCTGTCCCGACAGATAACACTGCGTCGACAACCTTAGGATGAATTGTGTAGTGCAGTTCGGTGGTCTGTATCAATACTGCGTTTCAATATTGCATTAAAGAATCTTCCTTTGAGCAATGCATTTTATTGCCAATGCTGTATGGCTCATGTGAATCGTGGTGCAGATCAAATGTACTGGAGATAAGCATCAATCTTCAGGTCTATTAAATAAGTCGCAGAGAGGCCCTCTACCATTGGATGAAGCCTGCCGTCAATCACAGACGCTGAGAATGTCTCTTAATAATTGTATTTCTTTAGATAAGAAGTTGCAAATTAATTATTAAAAGGCAATGTAAAGGGCAAAAGTGTGAGAAGTGTAAAGCTTTTTAAATTATGGCGCGCAATACATGGAATTGCTCTCTAGATAGCAAAAGAAATGCCATAACACTTGCCACGTTGAACGCTTTTCTAAACTTTTTTGAAGATATGAAGAAAATACATCCATGACTAGTCTATTAGGTTGAGAAATATTCGCATTATTGCATGAAATATTGTCATGATTCACAAAGTAGTAATTTTCCCTCTTCTGAAAGAGCACCTTCGCCGAGCTTCACTTTTCCCCGAGTGGTGTGGGTTTGGCAATTATCCTCGAAGGCGCATTGTCCAAACTATTTTTCGGGCTGGAGAGTTGCGCCGGTGATTTGACTACACGAGTCAATCCGAGATTGCGGACAAAATGATGCTTAATACCGGGGCAGCAGTAATACTTTCTCCAAAATTCTCCTAATCATTATTTACGCAATTCAGTCTCCTCGTGGGGCTCTTTTTCCGTGTGCTCACGTTGCGGCGGCCTGTTAGCCGCGGTGCTCTCGCAATTCCTTCAGTCGTTCGCGATCAGTCACCGCGAGACAGCGGGTCATCAATTTGTCATTATAGTTCGTACGATCTCTCCAGCGTCTGATTAGCGTGGCGAGGAGGGAGAGGTTACATCGGGATTGATAATTTTACGGGCCGAATGGAAATCTGTGTCCAGAGCCTTTCAAATTGTTGTTGGAGATCAAAACTTTGGATTATCGCGGTCCGAGTGCGTGAAGCAAATGCCTTCGCCGTAAGGCAGTGTTCGGTTATGTGCCATTTTCAACGGAGCCCCTGCCGTTATATTCGTCTTTAGCCCTTAATCCCTATCTTTCAAGCTCTGTTATCAGCTTCCCTTTTTATCTCCTCTCGCGGACTTATGTTCTTGGCTCATAAGCAATTAAATGGGATGGTAAAAGAAGAATCCCACATTTTACGTGGCCACACGTTCGTGTGCAGGTTAAAATATTTTTGCGGAGGAATACGTCCAGAAAAAGCCCAACGTAGCCAGCGCATTTCCTTCTCCATATTTATGGTTTTCCTAACTTAATAGCGAGCATTAAATGACATTCAACGATAAATTATCATTTGACATGATATATTATATTGCCCCGATAACTTATGAGCGTGATGACTTTTCTCCTTTTTCAAATGCTTCGCACGTGATATCAATTCCATGATGATTTCCTTGATGAATAATCACTATAGCGTCTTCCCTCTGGCAAATTGCCTTTGTGATTCACTGCCTAAGTGTTCTCTTTCCATAATGATGGCTGGGAAAATAAAGGTATATCCGTGCGTATTCCTGTTATTACATCATACCTACGTTTCCTTTCACCCGCGGTCTTGGGCGATCTACTCCCCCTCGCTTGACGGAGTGAACGCTTTGCCTTGGAGTCACTGAATGCATCGCAATCATAAATAATTACTTACTTCACTTGTAAACTTATAAGTACTAAGTTACTGCATTTGGTATAACTGATCACCAGGGTAAACTAAAACAAATGTATGGCCAATTTCAAGTTTAGAAGTTATTTTAAAAGTAATTTTATTTTGCCAACTCATACGAAGCAAGCCTAAGAGAGCCTAAGGAGTTTGATCAAACCGGGTGGCTCTACTGGCAGAAGGTGATTTATGGAGGACTCGACTAAGGAATAAATCATTGAAGAGGTCTTTACAATTCACTAAAAGAATAGTTTTTCTGGTTAGAGTTACTGGTTATTTGATTACTTTTTTATTTTCAGAAAAAGATACACTTTTTTCATTCCGTAATGCTCTAGTGAAAACAAAATAATGTATATCATTAAACTTTTTTTTCGATGTTGATACTTAATTTGTTTATAATATGATTTTAATTATTAATCTGCCTTTGATTTTGTCTGAGTGTTGCATTCTCTTAAATGATAAAAGAAAGCATAAATCATTTTATGGGCAATAGTTTCAAGCTAGGTCCCCCTTCATCTATTAAACCTCGATTTCTCCGAGTCCTCATTTTATTTAAATGAGGCTGTCCGGTAGTCTATTCAGCCGTTTAGAGGAGGGTCCTGGGTTCAAGCCCCAGGTAACTACCTTGGACATTTCCATCTAAAATTCCAAGTTGTATGATACTATGGGTATCGGATTTTCCTGGTAAAGTGAAAACGGCTCACCCCCTGAATGTCTGAGTAACCCATCCTTGAAGGCTTAGTTCTGGGTGAACTCTACTTTTTTCAGAACCAACCTTTCAGCTGACTTCTGTGGTACTCGTCATTGAATTTTCATGCTCGTTTTTCCAATTTTATTAAAATCAAATGTATTCATTTAACCTATTTTCGTCGATTGATTTTCCTAAATCAGCCATTAGATGTAGAATGTATTCCAGATAACCATAATGAATAAAATGCTTCTTTGAAAGCAAGTAAATGTGGAAACATTTTTTGTGAAAATAGTCTCGTAGGATTTCATTTCTTACCAAACTGCTTTTAATAGTCGCCTCATACTTTTAAAAAAATGTGAGGATGACGATGAAAAGCAAATTGGTCCAAAAATTGCCCAAGCGATTATTTTGAGAAATTCGATCCTCAAGTGAAAACGTAATGCCTCGCCTATGTGTTAAATTATTGAATTTATTCTTTTACAATTTCTAAAATTCTAATTTAAAAAATGATAGTATAAGCATCGTTGTTAATTGCAATACGTAATGGTGGCGTTTGTCGATTTTGGCCCAAATACCCAAATCAAATGCCGATATTATTTTTAATGCTATCGTTCAATATCAAATTTTTCTTCGCTCAACGTTTTAGGATTCATACACACAAAATTATAATCACATGCGTAGTCCTCCTATAACTATTTCC
Organism: Hetaerina americana; assembly: GCF_022747635.1. Classification (NCBI taxonomy): domain Eukaryota; kingdom Metazoa; phylum Arthropoda; class Insecta; order Odonata; family Calopterygidae; genus Hetaerina; species Hetaerina americana. The sequence continues at coordinate 28,824,156 of NW_027286763.1, forward strand.
AAAATGAAAGAGGAGATATATCAGCAGTGGGAATAAAAATTGAATGATGTAGTATCTTTTATTCCACTTCTACAATTAGAGTCAGAGCCTTGAGATATCCTTTCCTAGCCATACTAGTATGGCGTGCGTTACAGATAACCTAATTCCATTTGCAACTTGCGCGCACATGACTGGCGTTCAATTACTTTTCTTTAATCCTTCCGGAGAAATATAATTCACATTTCTTCGAGAGCACCCTGATAATCGTTTCGAAATATATGCGTTCTAGTCGATCATTTGGGAATATTTTGTTGAGAAAAAAGTATTTTTCACACGGCAGACTTTGGACGTAGTCATTACCTCGGCATTATTTCTGTATCAATATACGAGGTTCAATGATGAAAACATAATGTTGCAAAAGCATACTTTTCGAGCGAGGAGAGCATCCATTGTGGTCAAATTGTGTGCCTCATGGCCTATTTTCGCTTGGGGTCAACGGCCTTCGGGGCTAGAAAACGACGATATTAGAAGCAGTTTGGCCCATTGTCTATCAAACGAAGGGTTCTGTAATACGTCTGGATCCACGCAACACCCAGTAAGTCTCCGCCAGGGCTCGTGCCGTTAGATGTTTAAGCACCATCCATGCATGCAGAAATATGTGAGCATACATGTTAACTCATCTTAAACTTTTGTGCACAAATACTATATAATTTATGCAATGATTGCTGCACCTATCTAATTCATCAAATTTAATTATTTTAGTTAATTTAATTTTTTCGGGTTCTAGGGTTCGATTTTCCGTTTGATTGCATATGGTGGGAGAGAAGAAAGAGTGCATGAATTTGCCTGTGATGGTATCTCTCTATTATTTTGTCACGTTTGTCGAATCTATCAATATCATATGTTGTCATAATAATCCTGGGTGTTGCAAGAAAACTCAGGTTCCTTTTGCCAGGTGCCTCAGATATCTTTCTGAAAGTCTTGTCAATACCCTTTGAGAATGAGGACGCTATCAACCAAATTACTTCAGTATTCTCGCTTCTTGTAGCAATAAAATGGTTTCAATGGTCATCTCATCCCCGTCCGACTCATTTTCGCGCGGCCGGGGAAGGGGAAAGAGGCGAAAGGCACTCCAGTCGGTCGAGAGGCAGAGCACCCCGGGGTGATGGAGATTAATGGGCACGAGCACGCGCCACGCGTGCCTGAGCACGTATTGAAGTTGCCTGGGTGGCCACGATTTTCGCGCCGCGCGCTCCCTTCCTCTTCCATTACGGCCGGGCCACCGTCCAATCGGCCGCGCGACGCCTCTTATTATCGCTCGGCTACATCTCCAAGCATCACGATTCGCCACCCTCACATCTTCCTGACCCCGTCACTTTCTTCTCCGCCACCCCCTCTCCTCCTGGGTTGCCAAACCTTACCGTAAATGACTTACGGAAAGTTTCGCCTAAACTTGAGCCAAACTTCACTCCGTGTGTTTCCAAATAAAAATACAGGTAATAGCGTATCCTCGCACGGAGCTCTTGTCACCTTTGAAGGAAAATTATACCTTCTCCCCGTTACATTCGTTCCCCGTAATTATGAAATACTAACAGTATGGGGTGGCCAGTGCCCAAAATTTCAAGGTCAGTGTATTTAAATACATTCTACTTGACTTTTTCGTAAATAGATAAGAATTTTTGTCTACAGCAAATGGTATTCAAACAAAAATTATCTATTATTTGCATTCTGTGAAATTATATTTTCGAGACTTCCGACTTGTCGTAGTCAACTACGACAAGTTAAGGTACAAATTGTGTTCGAGAGATTCCGTAAATATATTCTGTTCGGCGATCAGTTCCTCTTAACCTTTCGCCCACCAATGAATTGCAGGTCTAAATATTATTCCCTCTCTGTCAGCGTAAACCTTGAGTGATTTACAAGTACGTGTACATAACAGCTTCAGGCTTAACTTTGTGGAATTCCTTCATGGTGAGGGTGGAAAAAAAACTTTGCACTTCCTCATAAAGATTAAATACTTCACACGACCATGGTTTCAATGCTGCTCATCATCATCACCTGATGATGATGCTTAGCATCGGAAACCATGGTCATGTGAAGTATTAAATCTTTATGTGGAAATGAAAAGTTTCTTTTTCTACCTTCTTCTTGAGTGATTTGTATGGGTCAATTAGTCATGTGTGCAGGTACATCTCTATGATTTCAGTGGATCCGAAAGCAGGCTAACTAGAAATGATGTGGCGCTTTCTTTTTGTTCCTAACGAATTTTCACGAAAAAGGTGTCTACGTGTATTATATGCCCCTGTTGCATTCGTGAATCAGTTTCTTCTCCGCAGGGTCACGAACACTCGACGGATATTTAAGGTGAGCTCCAGCTAACTAGATTGCACCTCTCCTTAATATTACCTCATAAATTTTCCCACAGATCATTTCATAGTAGTAGTATTTAGGGGAGGCGACCGATAGTTGAGGTCATTTGCGCCATAGGGGATGTACAGGAAAGGATGAAGGGTGGAAAGAAACCCGGCATCGGTATTAGCCAACTCTTAACGAAAGGCGCCAAGGGGTCCGCAGCTTAACGTCCCATCCGACGGACGGCGCACTCACTCAAAGTGCCCTCCACAAAGCATCTCGAGCAGGGATCGAGATACCTCTGAAAAATATTCAACACCGCCGGGATTTGAACCCGGGCTCTCTGGGTGGGAAGCCAGTACGATAGCCACCGCACCATTCCGATCACCCAGATCATTTCATGAACCCAAGTTTCTCTGATGTAGGTTGATGAAAGAAGATACTTGGCTTTTCCACATAAAACAGTTTTATTACGACTTCTCTACATCTACTATATATCTACATAATACCCCGCGAGGGCGTGTGGTGGGGGGTGTTAGGTCACCATCCGTGAAACCTAGAGTTGTTACGAAACCTAGGTCGTAATGAAACTATTTGATGTGTATAAGCCAAGTTTAGGAGCATATTAGTCTTATTTTATCTGGAAGGATTTCCGCCATGTCACGCCTGGAACCGTGTTATTTTTTTCTAATGTATGTTCTAACGTGCTTCCCCTGTTAGGTCCAGCGTCACACGTAGCCTTACCATCCAGGCATTTTCCGAGTAAATGGGAAAAGAAGGAGACCGATCGCGCGTCCCTGCAGTACGCCAGATGCTGCATTCACAAAAACGGTATTAATGCCATTAATCGTTACTATTTTCTTAGATCCGCAAGAAGTTCCCGAATCCAGTTCACCTACTTGTCATTTATTCCACTAGATCGCAGTTTTTTATAGCTGCTATATATGCTTCTTGATCAAACTCTTAGCATCGACATCTTAGAGTATAGTCTACTTGCTTTCCCGTGAAGATGTCGAGGATGGTTAATCCATATGTGTAAGTTGGTTCACGAGAGATCTGCTCATTCGGAACCCATGTTGGCTGAAAGCACTATGATTATGAGTATGCAGGGCTCTCGATGAAGTCTGGGGAAGGGAGAGGAAGCCAAAAGAGGGGGGCACCCCCACCCATTGGGTGAAGAGGGCGGGCTCACACGCACACACACAAGCACCTGGGCTGAGGAGGGATTTCCGAGACGCACATGGAACCCGTTCCCCCCTCCCTCCCCTTTCCCTGAGCGGCGAAACGCAGTACGTGGAGTGGGTACTCACCCCCCGCGGGGAGTGCTGCCAAAGGTGGTGGCTGGGGGGGGGGGGTTCCACGGATGGAGGTCGCCCCTCCGATACGTTTGGCGAGCCCTCTGGAAGAGGGGGGGAAAGGGTTGATTGTTCTCCTCGCGGGCAGGTGTGCGCCCTCGGAGGTGGGCTGACCATCGCCGTGAAGACTACCGGCAGCCGCTGACGCGTAGCTCCTTGCAAATAGGGAGCTCAGGATGCACGAGGGACTCCCCATCAAGAGCTCTTAATCCGCACACTAGCGTACTTCCTTTGCGGGAATGGGACGCGGGCATGTCTACGTACTTTGGATATAGCTACGACATCACCAACACGACATGCGAGCTCTCCCGGTTCTACTCATTCCATGCGACTGGTCTTTTGCAATGTCTCCTTTGAGAGTAATTTCATTTCCTTTCATTCCCTCCTTTGCAATTGAATCCTCTAGTTTGCTCCTGAGTAGCTGTAAATAATTATTAAGTTAATTTAGTGTAAATAATGCAACATATATATCATATAAAGCAACAAAAATATTAATTTAGACACATCTTAAGTGATTATATCAAATATTTCCAACTCTCTTTCATGGCTGTCAGCTTTTCCTCCGCAGATATCTTCACCTCCTTATATTTTTAATACGCTCCAAACATTTGGTATTACCTTTGAAATGGATCACATCCAAATCACGAGTATTTCAAATTCAATGGTATTAAAGATGAAGTTTTAATTTAAATTCACAGACACCGTCGTGTTATAAATGCTGACTTGCACACAAGGGTGAAGCATGGTTTTTGTCATATCTCCTCCGGTCTTCTATTAAGGGAGCTCGGTGCGTTTAGCTGTTTGCCCTTCTCCCCTACACCTCTCCATACCTCCCTCCCTCGCCTATCCCCATTCATCCGCTCCAAGCGCTGGGAAAGACGCGCTCGGAGGAGAGGGAGTGGGAGTAGGGGAAGGGGAGCTGTGATTTTGGCGCGAAGTTGTATATGCGGAGAGCGGTGACCCTCGCCAGGCTCCGGGGAATACCGCGTTGACGAGCGAACTAGCCTTACTGCTGAATGGGCTTCATGCAACTAACAACGAGACCACAGTTGAACAGTAAAACATATGATTAAATTAAAGAAACTTACAAAGTTACACCTGCATATTATCATGTTTTAAAAAATGAAGACATCTTCATTGATGCTGAAATTGAGGACACACCCGCTTTTGCAGGGTGTGTAGACCACCTACTTGGAGTACTAGTTCTTTTCATTGTCCCCTTGTCTTTAGTTTCCCAGGAAATTCTAGTAGTAAAAAAAATCTCATAACTGGAGTGTTTAGAGGCGTTCTTGGCGTTGGAATCTGAAGTCTAGGGTTAGTGGCCGAGTGATAGGACCCCCTCGGTCAATGACCCGGAAGGCTCTCCCGACGCCCTCCGAATCGCGAATCGTCCCTAGTACGCCTTGCCCCACCTGGCAGAATCCCTGCCTGTTTCGCTTCCCCTCCCGAAGGAAAATCGTCCTCGAGATCGCCCTCTTTGTGGTAAAAAATATCCTCTCCTCCGCATTGGCAGGCTCTGCTCCTTGCGTCACAAGAGAAAAGGGCGAGGACCAGGCCCTCCATTCATCCGTCCGGATCTTCTGACCAAAGGCTAAAGTTCCACACCAGAATCCTCATTGTCTTGTTGAATTCGCTCCCTTAAAACTGGCGCGTGACATTTTCCCATGCGGGTCCCGCTTTTCTCGTCCGTGACAGCCGGGCTTCTCATTCCTTCCCCTTATGCTCGAAAATCCTTTGCGATAGAATATCCGTTCAGACCATTCCGAGGAGGAACAGTTTTTTCGTTTTCCAGTTTTCGTCACACACTCGTCTATTTTTTCCGAGTCGATTCACATAGGGTCACTGAACGTGAGGCTCCTGAATGCCCACCAAATATACATACTAGGGGCAGTCAAATGAAAACCGACAACCCACCATAACACACAGTCCGCTTAAAGCTAGACGCTAGCGTTTTACGTAGCGATCCTGCCATTGCTGTGGTAAGAGAAGTGATAAGCGACGACTCTCAGGCGCACGCAGTTGTTCGGTTATTTGCTTGTTGGTGCGCGAACTGGTTGTTGTAACGGGTGTTCGGTTTTCATTTGACTGCCCCTCATGAATATCAAGAGCAGTTTAATGGAAGTTATTTTTTTAGGAATTGAATCGTTGCTGCGAGTCGGCTCATTTGAGCGGTTTGTATAAACACAGCATTTGTTGCAGTTTCTTTTAAACTCAAATCTTAGTGATGACGAAGGTACAAACTAGTTCTTTTGTATTTAAAAATATTAAATTTAATGGACACAATCTCTGCTGGGATTTTTAAAATGCGCTAGTTTTCTACAGCTACGTTAAAATTGGGATTAACTGGGAAAGGTGAACGGGCGTCCAACTGCTTCTATGAAGTAGTTTACATAAGGCCGTAATGCAGTGCTAGAAACGAACCGACAAGTATTGCTGCCGCCTTCTTCACGCACTCGATCGTCCGGTGCGATGCGCAACTCGCCAATCTGAGCAGGAAGCGGAAACCATGGCGGGAAAGGGCGAGAGGGAAGGTTGAGGGACCACCCCCGTTCCCCTTGCCCCCCCACCCCCAAGTACCCCTCTCCGACTTCCACCAAACGGCTCCCCTCATCCACCGCCGCCCTCCTCCAAACCGGGGGGAACCACGTCTCAGAGGACCCCCTTGGTAGCACCTGCTCCCCCCTTTTTTCCCTGTTCACTCTCCCCCTCTTCCCGACCACGGGAAGTCCGCAGTTCTCGAAACATCACCGTGGGGCTTTGCAGATCACGCCCCTGTATTCCTCACATTATGACAGCTTGGGCCGGTTTGGGCGAAAAATGCTGGAACACAGGCATACATCACAATATTTTAGAGGTACGAGCACATGGCGGTTGTTAATGTCTTCAATTTTAGGCATATGCTAAGTATTAATTTTTTTATTGATTTTATTATACCTTATAAAAAATTGCTGCGATTATCATCTTAGGCTGCCAATAGTCGGTGGCAGCCTCTTCTTCTTTCCCTTGCCGCTCTTTCGTCTCCAATTACTAGTTTCTCCCGCTGACTTTTTTCAACGATTCCTCGCCGTCGTTTATCCTTCCATCTCTTATAAATATTTTCTTACCTATAGTGCCTTCTGTTCATCTTTGCTCAACTATTTCCCTCAAAATTTGCCTAATTAGTTTATCTATTCTGTTTTTCGTTTACTCCCTCAGTTTCACACTCTGAGAAGAACCCCTTCGTCAGTCATTCGATGTGTCGCCTTTGTTTGCGTCATGATACGTCATTGCGCTTCATGGGTCCCCATTTTCTATTTCCTGATGCTCCTATGTTTCGCAACCGTATGAAATTAGTAAATATGCTAACGGTTTTCATTAAAATTGCTATTGTGAGTCAGTTGCCTTGACTTTCGTTTACTTTCGTTTCGTTTCGATTAACTCTCGTAGATTGCATTTTCTACGACTGTTTTGACTCGTACATTTCCTCCGCGACTAGACTCCGACCCTCTCGACGCATCTCCTTCCCCGTCCGTCGATCCAAGCTAAGAGACGCCTCGGCGGTGCTCATTTGAGCGAAATTCGTAATCGTTTTCCATATGATGTATTCTTCCCAGAACCAATGCGCCCTCTCACCTGCCGTCCACCTGCGTCATGGTTTTTACCATTTACGGCGTTCGACCCTACTTCGATCGATCTCTTTTATTCTCTTTTTTCTTTCAGATCATCATATCGCTTCGTCCTCGTACGTATCAGGCGTGTGGTGACCAAAATTTTGATGTGTTCATATCAATTTTCACGTCACCGCATTCTATCAGTTAGGTAATGAAATCGTCATGCCCGATGTATTTCTTTAACTTTAAGGAAATTTTCTAGGTTAGATTCCTGAATGCTTAATTTATCTAGCCTTAGTCCAAAAACAGCAAATTTTGGCCTTTTACATCGTACTGTCAACAGTGATAACAATGGACACGATTACGAATACCCAAGCCAAGGTGGAGAAATACCCACCCTGGCGGAAATCGAACCCGTGACCCTTGAATTGGTAGACGAGGACTTTACCTCACCGCAACCGTGGTCGGTAAGGCCGGGGCCTTCAATTCTGTTAGAATTGCAGCTGACGCGGGAATAAGTAAAATTTGTTATTTTCGACTTCATACTCTTTGTCTCTTTAATTATCTCGGTGATTTACGTAAATACGACGTACAAACTTAAGAAACTAGAAGTCGCTGGTTTGAATGTGTGGTCGTTGAGGGGAGATAGTTAATATTGGTTGAAGAGTAGTTGTTTCCGAGAAAGGGTAGAACCTTTTCCTAACGCGGTTCTGGTACCACTTGCATTAGTTACTCATGTTACTTAATTCATCTATGAAAAATACATGATTGAATTTAGCCACTTGATCCAAACATACTTTCATCAAGTTTTTCATTTTCCGTTTACTCTGTTGTATTAACAAATTCAACGATTTTTATACAATGAATACGCATCATACGATAACTTGTATTAGTCAAATGGGCTGTGCAAGTTGCGTTTCAGTTCTGAGATAACCCAATTTTTCACACAGGGCTGGAAGTGGACACCATCAAAATGTGGTTGAGCTGAAAATATGTGGACACTAAACGATTTTGGGCCTTCATGGACGTTGGATTACACAGTGCGCAGAATATTTCTCGCTGCCCTTAGAGTGGGAAGTATACTCAATGCTGCATGTACAAACCTCTATTTGGAGCATCGCGTACGGCCTGCATCCAATGTTTCAGCACGCAATTCTCCGATTTCATATCGAATCGGTAAGCCTCCATGGGCAATGTCCCCATTTTCAATAATTTAACATCTTCTCACATCTTGTTATTTATAGCCTTGCATCAATTCAGGGTGGGGATATCTGATAGAAAAACAGAAAAAAGGACAACCGATGGATCGTTATGTGTACTTAGTGGTACATTAAATTATATCGTTTAGATATTCGACGGTTATTGCATATATTTCTTCTTTTGCTATCCTTAAGATATTGTTCGATATGTTCGTGGAAAAACACTGAAATAATGTCACTTTTTATTTGAATTGCATTTCAAGGTCAAGAGAATAAATATAGATTTGTAATGGAATAGCAGCATTATCCACCTCCCCCCACCTTCAAATATCTCCATTCACGTTTTAATTCGACATACGTTTTCCTCAGGACAGAGATTAGTTTGAAAAATGTGCTTGATCCTAAAATACGCGAGCACACATCGCACTTTCTAGAGATAGATGTGTTATTCTTGCATAACACAAAGTTTGCATGGTTGCCACCTGAATGAGAAATTGAGAAATGTTTTCATTACTTCAGTGACATCGTTTTGTGAAGAAGAACAACGTCTAATCATCCGTTTTCTCCACTCGCGTAGTTTGCCACCCAAATATCGAAATTTATTGTCGATCGCGTGATTTTTTGATATGTAATCAAGCGGTTAAGTAGGTTTTTGCTTCGATTTAACTACTAAATAAACAAATACCTTGTCTCCTACCAAAACACAACCCAATATCTTAGTCTACAATAATCCACTCTTCATCTCCATATACTTCCTTCCTCCCATCATTATGTCCAGCATCCTAATCCTATTTCTGCTCCTTCCTCGTGTACCTAACATTCTCCCCTTGGCCCATCCCACATCAACTGTCGATCAATATGCTTTTCATCCATTTTTCCTGTCTCCTTATGATTACACCCAACAATGTCCTCTCCTCACTTACTAAACCAAGCACTTTCTCGTTTGTTTTCCTTCCTGTCCACTTCACCTTTTCCATCATTCTCCATAGCGATATTTCAAAAACCTCCAATATGCACCTAACATCCAACTCTAATGGCTATGTTCCCACCCGTACATCTTGCTGTCATCAATTTCCTCCTTGTGAGAGACTCTTTTCCTTGTGCAAATCTTTTTACGTTCCTACTACTTTCACCATTGTGGTCCAAAAATCTTCCGAGGTACGTAAACTGTTCCACCTGCTCTAGTTTTTGCACTCCGATTTTAATTCTTAACTCGGCATTTCTCTTTCCGGAAAATTGCAAAACCTTTTTTCTATTAATATTGATTCTCACCCCATATCTATGGCACTGAATTTCCAATTCACGCAGCAATACTTGCAACCCCTTGGCTGATTGTGAAACTAGAGCTTTGTCATCAGCAGACCAAACTGATTGTACGAAACTTCCTCCGACTTTCATTCCTACTTCTACTGCTTCCTTTGCCTCTCCTCCGCGGAGATACTGAAAAGCGCAGGTGATAATGGACAACCCTGCCTTACTCCTCTCCCTAACACTGCCCACCCGGTCTCTCCGTCCCCCACTCGCACCTGAGCAGTCTGGTGCATGTGCAGATTGCCTCCTGTCCCTCCAATCTATTCCTATTTTCTGCAATATATTCATTAGTTTTTTCCATTTCACTCTATAAAATGTCTTTTCGAAATCTACGAAACAGGCAAATACGTCCTGATTGTATTCTATATTCTTCTCGATTAGTGATTTCATTACTGCAATGGCATCAGGAGTGCCTCTCTCCTTCCTGAACCGAAGCTCATTATCCCCTATATAATCATTTGCCCCACTCTCTATCCTTTTGTTGATGATTCAGAGAACCACTGGCTGCATGCGAAATCAAACTTATTGTCTCGTAATCCTCACATGATGTAGCCTTTACCTTTTCTGAAATGGGAATTAGCACTGATCTTACAAAGTATTTCGGTTGGATTCTTTCCTCATAGATTATTATTATTATTTTATAATTAAGTTGCAACTAGGCGATTTTCCTGGTGGCAACAGATGCTACGAATAAGTCCATATAGACTCTTCCTCCTATATTTATGTAAACTTTTAAGTGGTTCCGCCGGAATATTGTCTACCCCCACTGCCTTACTGATGTTATCTCCCTTAATACCCTTTTATCTCGCGGTCGAGGATGCCTGGACCAAAGGTCTTTACCATACAGTTCTTTATATGACTGCCATCCCTTTCTTGTATTATTTCCGCTTCAACCGTTATTTTGCCCGACCAATTTCTAGCTGATAATACAGATTTTTCCTTGTTACTTCCCGATAGTGTTTAAACCTTCTTTAATAACGCATCTATTTCACCCTTCCTCTTCAAACTGTCCATATCCTCGCTCTGTGTTTTCCACCACGCTTCTTTTGCTTTGCGTGAGTTATGGCTGTGAAAAATGTGCGCTTTTGGGTTGCTACAGGTCAAAGAAGAATTTCCGAATGTGTGATAACGAACTCAAGAAGTATATACCGCGGCCTAGCCAGTTTATCCAGTGGGCAAAAGGGACTGATAGTGGACCTTTCGCGACAGCTCTGGAGTCATGTTGTCGTTGTGAGATGGTTGAAGACGTGAAAATTGTGTATGCCTGCAAAGAGATCATTTTGAGAAGTAACAAGTTTCAGATTTCGTGTAAGTTGCCAAAACAAATTAGGGTATCTCAGAACCTGAACACTCCTCGTTTATTATACCCATGTATACGGAATGAAAATTGTTTTTATCCATGTACATATTTGTGTGTGCGCATCCCAAGTGTCCATGACGTGGATTGCCGTCCCAATCGTCTTCATTTCTCCATATCATTTTTAAATGCGTTACCCCTCTCCTTCATCGCACAGATTTGGTCTATTTTCCTTCCTTTCCCTACTTCTATCTGCTTTTGCGCTCTCATGACATCTGAATATATTTTTGTAGATTTAGAAACGTACAAGAACCCCAACCACATCCTCCAAGCCTTGGAAAATCTAAGGCCGACAAAGTGTGCTTTCGTGAGTGAATTCGAACAATTTCTTTTTTAAAGCTCAGGTCTTTAATGATTTTAAATTAAATACAACAATTTCAGAGTGTAAAAATCATTCACCTTGACTGGGATCCCAGTCAAGGCGAATGATTTTTACACTCTGAAATTGTTGTATTGAAATGCACATTAGCGGATGACTCCGTTAAAAGTTACTGTTGCGGCATCTCCCGCAGTTTCTTTGGAATTTTAAATTAACTTTCTATTCGTGGCATTATACATTGTTTCCAGTAGTTTTTCGATTACATTGAGTACACTCCTCAGTGTTCTGCTGTACTAGACCGAGTTTGTGTCTGTTAAAAGGTTCTGTGAAGCAATCACACGAAGAAATAGACCCTACCGTTTCATACTCTGTGTGAAATTTCACTTCGTCTACAGTGGATAAAAACCCTAAATGCACATTGGACAGGAAGTACTTTCCAGCAACAAAGACGGTGGTATCCAAATCCAAAAACTCATCCAGTGGAATCCGCTTGCTATCCCAAAGTGTGGTGTGACCTTAAAACCGATCTTGCGTTTCACACGAGTCGTGCGCTCACACATTCGCGGTGTCAATTGGCCGCTGACATCCCCCACCCCCACGATGTGGCCTCTTCAGTGCGGCTCGCATTGAACTTGGGAGGGACCCAACTCCACTCCGCTGCTTATTTACTTTCCCCTCAGGGTTAGATATTCCCGTTTCATCTGACGGTAGGACCCTGTGACATGATATATCTAAGCCAAGCTGATATTTCATTCATTTCGACAGGATCTATGTGCTTATTTCTAACGAGCCAGTAAATCGAGGGTCGATATTGCGATATAAACAATATTATCGATATCGTGATATGGACGTCACTGTTTCCTCGGCTATTCAGGCCATAGAATTGAGGCACGGTATTGCCAAAATTGCTCGATATACCCGATAAATATCGATGCTATGTCTATATATGCTTAATTTGTGTATGCGGCGGATATTGGAAGATAAATATGGCAAACCAACGGGCAGAAACTTTAGCATTAGGAACAGTCCAAATACTAACAAGAGAGAGAGAGAGTAACTGGAGCGAATATTTCAATGGTAACATTTATTTCTATGCGTTGCAAGCGAGATTCATTATTTGCCCACAGTTAGTAGTCATGGTTAAACCGGTGGTCTAATCCATCATCGGGATTAACTAATTCAAAATTAAAGGATACAAAATATGCTCTCTGCCAGAGCTGTCTGAGGACAATGCTGAAATTTACCCAAAAACGTGCTTCCTTTGACCCTCCTCTAGAAATGAAATAGATAATGTGCGTTCGGGCTGCTGGATTACTTTTCCTTTTGCTCGTTAACTTTGTCGAATGTTTTCTTCGTCCCACCTTCTAATGTTTCGTTTTATTTTTCTTTCTTTTGATCCCCCTTTTGGGCTGCCCCGCTATCAGCGCCTTCTCCTTCCCTCCCCTCATCCCCGCCTTGCGGTCCTCGCCAAAGCATAACCGAAAGTGGGGATGTCAACCATGCCAAGAGCCGAAAAAAATAATTTGTAAATTTCTGATTTTTTTATTCATTAATTTTAAGTGCCCTTCGTCTAAAAGTTATAGTGCTTTTGGTAACGTTCCATATCTCCTCAGATTTTTCTTGATGACTTTATCCTGTATCGTTTAACTTTCTATGTTACTTGGAACTTCGTGCCGGAAAATGGGTCAAAGAAGATAACCAATTCTGATCCGGGATAATATTAATGAGAGCAAACTAAAATTTATTTAGAGGGATGGTTAGGTCTTGGCTATTATAAGCATTGCAGTAGATCCATTCACTGTTGTGAATATTAAGCGGATCATAAAGGAAATGACTCATATTATATTTTCCTAATTTTAAAAATGAATCTAATTCATAGCATTTAATTTTTATATATTCATCAGTGCCACTCAGAGAACTGAGATAATTTCCATGCTTCCAGCTTTTACATCAATGCCTATTTATGAGAAACATCGGATGCAGGCCCGAAGCAGTTTGGTGCGCCACGGTTTTTTCTGCATTATGACCTTTCTATGATGATTTCTTTTGATTTCAAATGACATGCTTTCATTATAATCTGCATTCCATTTTATTGCACCTAGCGTAATAATTTTTTCACAATAATAATTTCCTATACTGGGTGGACGAAGGTGGCAATAGAGAAAATAGTAGAAACCGTGGAAATATGGCGCTACAGGAAAATGATTGAAATATGATGGGTGAAGCGAGAAGCCCTATGGAGAACACGTACTAGGAAGAGAGGGGAACTAATTGGGTCCAGGAAAGAGACAAGAGAGTTTAATGAATACCGGCTTGAAGGAATCACAAAGGAGAGAATTAGAGAGGAAGGCCAAGACAGAGTCAAGAGCAAAGTCAGGGATCGAGAGGACCTATGAGGGAATAATGAGATTGGTAGTTGACGGAATAGCTTTGAGAGCTGCCGCAAACTAATCCTTGGATGATAACCCGTGGAAATGAATAAAATTCCACGTCATTGAATATTAATTTTGTTCTCATATATCTCGTCCTTTTCTTCCTTGTGTATTTAAACCTTCAGGGAGGATCACGTTCTTTTCCGATCGATACGCTCCTAATGCCCTCGCACAGTATTTTGGCATCGCTACCCACTGTGGGGGAGGAACGGAGAACTGCCCCGAGGCCAGTGCCCTCGTCGGGTGTCACCCAGCGAGGCTCCATTGCTCTCGGTCGAATGAATGTCCAGCGCGCGTCATATTTGCATGAGCGCGACCTTACCCAACTGCACCGGATGGAGGCGGCGACGCGCCGGGGGCGGCTGACACAAAGATCCTGCCGCCGCCGCGGGGAGGTGGCCGGCGGAAGCCCCAGCCATCTCCTCTCTCCCGGCAATCAACGGCCGCCGGCCTGATTGAGCCGCTGTGGGCTTCCTTCCTCTGATTTACTCTGTCCGCCCACTCCCTTCCACCGCCTTGGGCTGACCTTTCTTAATTTGTGAGGGGAGCGGGGGAGGTGACGGAGAGAGTTGGGGTTAGGCAGGGGGGAGGGCGTGTTGAGTGTGTGTGTGTTTGGGGACCTTCACCCCCTTCCCCCACGCGGGACAAGAGGATCGGGCGGATGAATCTCGCGGTGCATTCCTCAATCATTCGCGGCGTTTTCGACGGAGTCGCCGGCGATTGGCGTGCGATGTTGCCACCAGAGATATAGTATTCCCAGACCGGACGCTCTCCCTCTCTTTCTTTCGACTGCGGAGGGAAGCATGGGCCATGACGACGGTGATTTTAACAAAATTATGGCCGTCGACGTGAAGTTAACTGTCGGATTTTCTCGCCAGCAGCACTTCCTCGCTATTGTTGAATCATTATTTCGAAATTAGCCTTTAGCGTTAAATTATCAACTGTTTGGAACATTTCATATTAAATTAATGAAGGGAAGTGTAAAAGCCAAGTTCGTTTTTCTCCAAATGCTCCGTTAATAGTTTTGACACAGGAAGAATAATATCGTATCTTCTCGCAAAATTGTCTTCTTTCATAATGATTCCCGGAGAAGTCAGTATTATCCAATTTTCTATTTTCTCTAGTGATTATACAATATAGTTTCTATTATTTGTGTTTTGCCAGATCAATTTGCTAATACTAAATTTTATTAGCATTCATTTCCTTAGTAACAAAGACAAGCGTAGTGGCCAGTTTTCTCTCAGCTTGATATTTCGGTTAAACTTTATACTTTACATCATCACAGTAATCAACCCGAAGGTCGGTTTCGTAGGTGGTGGAGTTCATCCATCTCCTAGCCAGCTATGGTTTCCCAAGACCCGAAAAATCACATAACTTGGGTGGAGCTAAGGGTGCCCAGAGAGGCCCGGGAATCGCAAGCAGGCCCTCCGGTCAGTAGTCCAACGATCTACCCCTGGACTACCCGACCATATAAAGATATATATATATATAGAGATAGAGAGAGGTCGAAAGCTCTATCAATCTACAATGTGACTGTCCTTTTACGTGTTATCTATTTTATTTTGTGTTCTATTGTGCCGTCCAAATTATATATATAATATATATATATATATATATATATATATATATATATATATATATACATATATATATATATATACACACACACACATTTAATCTGTATTTCTTCCAACCTCTGTTTGAATTTACGGGAAATATAAAGTAAAAAATTGAATGATTAAAATACTTAGCGAATAATTCTAGGCTCAAATGTTTTATATTGTATCTTCATAAAAATTGCACCATCTTTAACATAATTCTATAGCTTTTTATGAATTCTTTTTTGATGAAATGCATAAATGAGTAAAATGGCCTTGAGTAGAATAGTAAACTGCGTGGGTGGATTTCAATCTTCATAAATCCATGTCGTCTAGTTTATTTGAAAATGTTGTACGTCAATTTTTGTACCTTTATGCATACTTTTTAGTTATAGCACCTTTATAAATCAATCATGTGTTGAAAACCGAAGACTTCGAGTAGATGAAAATTGACACTTGAGAGAGAATAGCACTTTATAAATCTGATGACATGAAATTCACTTATGTTATCATAACGGATCTTCCACTCAACAAGCTCCACGGTGTCCCAGGCCGCCCTTTATTTTAACGGTTTTTGATCAGAGAGATTTGCTAAGTTCTCAACAACATACCTTTTTTGTGAGTTTGCTTGTTTTTCTGTGCACTAAAGGTGTTTGGAACACTTCTGATTTGACCACGGATCGGTAGAAATTGCCTTATTATTTTTAGTCATTGAGTAAAGCTTAATGTGGGACAGGTTTTAGTCACTCGACCTTAGAAATACGTTCTCTTCGATTTAATAACCTTGAAAGTAAGGAGCGAGCATTGTTTGAGGAATGAGCTCCTCTTTAAGCATACGCCCTGAGTTCCCTCAGCATTAAATGATGTACGTCTCTTGTATGACTCCTCCCCTGGGTAGAGCAGTGGTCGCCAAATTAGGGGTTCGCTCGGTGTGTTTGGTTTTCGAAAGCTAGAGAGCCATCCCGTCGGGACAGTTTTCTTCCTTAGGAGCTTTTAGCGACGGCCGTTTGCGCAGTAATCTCTGCCGCCGAGCATCCCCTTCACGAGATTTCCAGGCAGACGTTTCACGTTCAGAGCAAAGTTCAATCGGCGCGAGGCGGAAGGGGGCGGGGCGAGGAGCCCCCCTTAATCTCAAACCTCGCCTCTGCTGTCGTCACTTAATGAATCCTTCCTCTTCGTCACTCACTCTCGCCCGCTGTTTGTTTGACGTGAGCCGAATGCCCCATTTGTGAACGCGTGCGGACCTCCCTTCTCTCGAAAACAGCACGGACAAAAGGAAACACTCCGCTGCATCGACATCCCCGTCGCCTGGGCGAGTCCCCCGCCCAGTCGTGAGAGATCGGAAACCACGGGGCCCCGCGGGACATCGAGTGACGCAAGTTCAGTGTCACAGGGAAATCGGGGGCCTCAAGGCCACCGCTCACCGCCGGGGTCTGAACGCGGACCCGGTCCGATCTCCATTATAGATCAGCGAACGTGAAATATGTGCAGGGGCGACATATAGCGTTGAGCGCGAATTTAATTGGCTCGCTATCCTCTTTTGCGACGTTTCTCGGGATGCTCTTGCATTCGTTGTGTACACAGGGATGCTCTTCAGGGATGTCTGTCAGCATGAAGAATGTACATGATGAATTCCACGCGTGTCGCTCTCTGTCGTCGTGTGCTTTTTAATGATAAGGTGTTAATAATATGTGCTATCAACAACTTATCCACAGTGTAAGGCTGTTGAATGCTCAAGTAATGTGATTGCAATTAGGAATGCACTTGAGGTCCCGTCCAGAGTCTGAGGATTGGGTTTCCGCTTTACTTTACCCTCTTCCACATTTTCACCTTGTACTCGAATACGCGGTGCCTCAGGAAACCTTAGGCAATTAATCCATTTTATATGATCTACCGTGTTATGGCTCAAGGCCTTTTCTTCTACCATAAGGTTAACAAAAAATAATTTTTAATAAACATTCACCCGTACATTTGCATAATTTTACGCTCAGGATTCTAAGGAAGAATATGGCAGTGTTGAAAAAATTCTTATCTAGAACTGGAAATCACTGCTGAATAGTTAGGTTTTCGATGGTTTCTAAAAATTATCAATTCGCGAACTTCGGAATCACTTTTTCTCAGTATGAAAACTTTTTACTGTGGGCTTGACTAGATGTCTATATATTAGTATATAACTATAAGACCAATGGATGAGACACGGATCAAATCTTTTCATAATTCACCCTTATTTTTCATTCGGCGGGAGCCGCTTTCTGGTCAACAGTAGAAGAACCCCCGTTCAAATACAAGTTCAATGATTGCCCAACCTCCAAAGGATTTTTTGTTCCAAATTCCTACTTGTCTCCATGTTTTTCAGCCATATCAATTCGACCCGACGAAAATTGCTGTAAATGTTTTTCCCTAAGACATCCATTTGTTAATGTCAAATATTTTCCGGGATGCCCTTCAATATGTTTATGCCACCGATGAACGGCAGATAAGCTGACAACTCTGCTGCAGCGTTGCCGCATTTTTTCAGGTCGCAATATATAATCGTCGGAGAATCTCACGAATCTGTGGCATAATGCCCTTCGACCTCGTATCAATGCGGATGGCTCTCTTTCGGGTGGCCGCGTTTTCTCTCGGGCAAATATTTCGACGGTCGGTGGAGTTTTTTTAGCATAGACCTTCCAGCGTTATAATTCGACCCTGACCTGGTATCGATCGAGAGGATTTGAATTGGTATTGCATGATTGATGTATCGCCTGCGCAAGTATCCACTCTGATATCAAAAAGATGACTTTAATTTCAATTTTATGTCGTTGTATGCATATTGGGCCAGTACATTCCATTCATAGGTCAAAAAATAAACCAATAGGGTGGAAAAATAAACCAATTGAACATTTTAATTTTAAAAATTCCTATGCAGTAAATGAACCTTCGCTTAAATTGCAATTTTTTCCGCTTTTTCACGTAAAAGTGATTTAAAATTAGTTTACTCATCAGTAATAAATCCGATATGGTTTGGTGTAAATTTGTTTTACGAATTTCAAAATTGCATTTCAAATTTTGCTTTGAATTTATTTTGCATGATCTGAAACATTATGAGGGCTAAAGATAACAAACCTCAAGCATAAGATATTATTCTGAAATAAGGGGAATGTGATCTTTCGAACAAAGGAGAGATATCCATGGACCATTTTTTTCCTTTGTATATTAAGGTATGAGTAGGTAATCTTTATGATGAGTGGCAGTTCCTGGTGGTGATTTAAGTAGGGACGAAAGGTGTTATTACTGAACTCGACATCAGTATTTTAAACATCTGCATCAATACCCCCACCACGTCAGCTCTATGAAGGAGTTTGGCATGCAGTGTTAGGAACCAGTGACGAAAGACAAACCGTCTGGAATCGAATCAACCCGGCACATTTGCTTGATTTAATACCAGGATTTGTTGAATTATCCCTTAACGCAGTACGATTACGTCGTTTATGCATGAGTTAGATACGAGGGTCTCTTACTGTTATGCTCTTAATTAAAACCCCCCGAGAGCCTATTTTTGCCTCACTCGATACCCTCACTCACAAGTTATCTTCACTCTCAAGAGAGTAGGCCTTGATGGCACAGGAAAAAATAAATCCAGCCCACCAGAATTCGAACCTTTGCTCTCCTGCTCCACTGAGTCGTGACCAAGGCTCCCTTTCAATAGCTCCTGCCCTTTCCCCCATCTGGCCGAGCGCTCGGCTTATGTCTCTGAATTTTCATTGATTGGTCATTCGTTTTGACCTTAGAATTGTGGGATTTTATTAGAACTGTGTAATGAGGCGTCGACTTTCGGCTATTGTTAATATTTGGCACTTCATTAATCAATGAATTCATTGCTATTTTACCCATTCGAATATTTCAAAGGAAAGTATTTCGTCAACGGAAAATCATACAAATGTGATGTTTTCTTTTGTTTTCATTCAATGAATTTCGGCAAAGGCACCGCTTTCTTATTTCTTGCTAACGTGTTACTCGCGAGAGATCATTGACCCATTCGCCACTATTTCCCCACTAACTTGTCATGAGTTTCTATTATAGCACTTTCCCCAATTCCGAGAAGTATTCGTCAGCTCTTATTATCCAGAAGCAACTTTTTCTGCGTTCGATTAACTTAGCCGATTCTCTTGGTGGTGGCCATCGGAGACCGGGAGCGGAGTCCAGAGTTGAGATTTATATTATAAATCTTATCGCTATTTGAGTTACTTTTAATGAGGTAGTGAAACTGAGAATGTAGATTTTGAGCGAACGTGGTTTCTTTTCTAAATCCAGGAGTCAAATCTCCGCCCGTCTCTTCGACGGACGAAATGCCGAAACTGAAATGGAAAGTGAGGAGTGAAAGGCCCGTCGTTGAGGGGCTACGTCGGGGCACTCGAGCGTGATGGACCATCGAGCTATTTGCGAAAGGTACATCAAGAAGAGCGATTCGTTGTCTCTCTTGGCAGGAGCCGGGGGAGGAGACGAGTGACGTTTAAATCTTCGGGGTGGTTGGAGCTTCTGAACTGTATGTAAGGCTTGTTGCGGATCATTTCGGACACATTGGGTTTTGTTTGAAAATGTTTTGTATATAAATTGACAATAATATGCTTTTACCGATTTATTTTTTATGAGTTTAATGGCCACATGTTTGAGGTATGCAATGATCATTTCAAAATAAAGGAAAATCCTCAAACCAGTCAGCATTAAATGGAATAACAATTAAAATGAGTTATGCGATTACATCTAGATACGTACTTATTCTATACAAGAAGAACAACCATTAACTGGACTAAGTGCTCTAAATTCTCAATGGTAAACATAATATAGCAGCAAGATTTAGACGTGGAAGAGACAAAATAATTCAGTGTCCCCCTCAATATTTCTTTGTGGCTGTATTTAGGATAACTGCTATTGTCAAAAATTGGAGCGTATCGAGAAAGGGAGCATACTATCTTTGGGAAATTAACTCACAAATAGCCTGGAACAAACGCTTGATATTGTTTTATGGTCGCGAAGTTCTTTTTTAAAATTTATTTAAAATGCTCGTACCACATGACCCCTTGAATCATCACTCAACACAGCCACAATTCTCATCAATCGCTGACTCTGGGAGTCATTATTTCATGAAACTTCAAATGCCATACGAGTCTCATTAGGTAATTTATTAAAGTTTCATCCAATTAGCCATATTCAGTTTGTTGACTGCTAGTCAATACCGGGTCGGGCATACTGATGATTATATGTGTGTTTGTGTGAATTTCACACGCTGTAGGGCTTAGCATTAGGTGAGCTCTATTATCACCTAACAAATCGATCTTTAGATTGATTACTGTGTTGTGGTTATATATATATATATATATATATATATATATATATATATATATATATATGCCCATATGTATACATTCACTTGGAAATAGAGATAAGGAAACGGAACACATATAACACAGACATAAGGAACACATGTAAAGTACGAACACAGGACAGGTGGGGAAGGCGGAATCGAGCAATTAACAAGCACAAAAATATTTCCTTGACCGCGACTTGCGGTTATGATTTTCTCGATTCTGCCTTCCCCACCTCTCCTGTGTTCGTCCTTAATACGTGTTCCTATCCCTTTTCTTTCCATCTATTTCCGTGTGAATGAATATTTGGTCGCCCTGTGTCGGAATTTCGTGTTTATTTACACACACACATACACAAAAGCGCGGGTTTATGTAGTGTTTGTGAATTTTTCTGCGAGTTGTTGTCGTATTTCTTGATATTTTTTGACATGAAATCAATTTATGACCACAGGAGATCAATATTTCAACGGAAAATATATTTCATTTATTGAAAAATACCATGTTCTAGCAAATATACCTACTCCTGAAACAGGGTTGAACTTCGACATTGCCCTGGCGGTTGAGGGTTTTAGTATTCGATATTGATTGATATAATTCCTTTTCTCCGAGAGGAGCAGAATGTTAAATGACGCTCTCTCCAGTTCTTTCAGTGATACTGCCACCAAAAAATATATAGCCACTCGGGTCCCACATAATGCAGCATTTTCGTTCATTCTTCAGCAATATCGCCTCACTCCCTTTGTGCGCGTTCTCTCGACGAGAAGTGGTCACCAGGTGAAAAAATTGATCGATAATCCTGACCATATGCCAGGCCCATATTTAATAAACTAGCCTGGTTGTGTTTTCGGGAGTTGCTGAATTACTTTCTTAGATGGACAGAACTGTACGACGGCTAGTCGGTCAATGCCGGGTGAATGGCTCTCATTCGCCGAGGAAACGTTTTTTTTTCTCCCGGCTCGGCGAACGTGAAAGGGGGGGAGATAATTTGCCGATCGTCCCCGCCCACCTTCTCCCCTCTCCGCGCCACCGCAATCCCCCGGGGCCCCTCTTCCCCTTCTATAATGGTCGCTCTGAAATCTCAAGGCCAATTGGAAATCGCCCGCTAATTGAAGAACGGCGGTGGTTACTTGTCCTCGTGAGACGATTTACCCGCTCTGCGTGTGTCGGGCAGGGAAGCCGCGTCCCTTCGATGAGAGACGTGTGAATTGGATAATCGAATCAATGTATGTGAATACAGCACATAAGCAGACATGGTGTAAACGAGCGACTCCTGCCGCTCTTAAGATGCAGAATCGCTTTTAGATTTGACGCTCTAGAGGAAGTCTTATACAGGCTTAGCTTGTTACATACATACTACCTTGATCAAAAATTTCCCGGAATTTATTCAGAAAATTAAAAATACAAGTTTATTCATCTAAATCTATATTGTCCCCTTCAAAGTAATCCCCATCGGTTGCAATACACTTATGCCAGCGCTTGATCCAATCCTCGAAACATTTTTTATATTCGGTTTTCGGTATGTCCATCAGTGCTTCCTGCGATTTTTCCATTACTTCCTCTCGGCTGCTAAAACGCGTTCCCCGTAATGGTTTTTTAACTCGATTGAACAGAAAGAAGTCACAGGGAGCCAAATCAGGTGAATTCGGTGGCTGTTGGATGGTATTTGTTGCATTTTTCGTCAAAAAATTACGAATAATGATAGCACTGTGCGACGGTGCGTTATCATGGTGCAAAATCCACGAGTTTTCTGCCCACATTTCTGGTCTCTTTCGGCGAATTGCTTCACGCAAACGTCTCATAACGCCCAAATAATACTCTTTGTTTACTGTCTGGCCTTCTGGCAAAAATTCATGATGCACTACACCGTTGTAATCCATGAAAACCGTCAGCATTGCCTTCTTTTTTGACTAAAACGACGTGGTTTTTTTGGTCTCGGCTCATTTGGTGAACGCCATTCACTTGCCTGATGTCTGGATTGCGTGTCGTACTCATAAACCCACGTCTCGTCTCCAGTAATGATCCTTTTGATGAATGTGGGATCGGATTCAGCCTCGCAAATCATGTCTTTTGCGACGTCAACACGGTCTCTTTTTTGCATGAAATTGAGGTCTTTTGGCACCAACTTTGCTGCTACACGACGGAAACCCAAATCATTAACCACAATGTCTTGGGCGGATCCATAGGCAATGTTCAAGTCCTCCGCTATTTCTCTGATGGTTAATTTGCGGTTATTGACCAACATTTCTTTTACTTTATCAATTTTTTCACCGACTTTCGATGTCGATGGTCTGCCACTGCGTTCATCATCTTCGATTGACTCACGACCACTTCTGAACCGCTCGTGCCACTGGTAAACGACCGTTTTTTTTAGAGAATCGTTGCCGAAACACTTTTCCAACATTTCCAACGTCCGTGCGCCACTAAATCCGTTTTTTACGCAAAATTTAATACAAGTTCGTTGTTGCAAATTTAAATCCATTTCTGCAATTGTAAAAAATCGCCAACACACACAGAGATAGATGTACTCTTGGCTACGTAACTTTTGCAAATGTCAAGTTATGACACTAAGATTTAAAGGGAATATCAACAACAGATGTACCAATTTAACAAAAAAAACAGAACTCAAATCGGAACGATGGGAGCGCCACACGGTGGTTATTCCGGGAAATTTTTGATCAAGGTAGTAGATGTTTTTGGTGGGCAGGCGACCAAATCACGGATGATCCTCTCCGTACATCGCTAACCCATTAACCGTATCTCTGGCTTTGCCTTGGGCTAGGTTCGTGGTCTTTCCACCCGAAGGCCGCGGAGGGATGGAATTCATTAGTGGCGAATTAATCAATTGCGAAATGTTTGCGTTCAGCAAATTTGCACCCATACTTTACATAAAGCGCTCCCTGAAAGTGTTAAAAGAAAGGAGTTTTTAATCGTGAAGTTCTTATCCTCTTCAACCAATATTCTTTTCACGCCCGGAGAAGAGATAATTTAGGACTACATTCAGAAATTATAGGTTAACCTATATATGACGGCCCTCGGGAATTATAAATTTCATTTTCATTAAAAATGCGGAATATCCCGCTCGTACGGGAACTGAAAAATATTGAATTTTATTTTAATATTTTATGAGGTACCACCAATGGCAAGAGTACAGTTTAAAAATGTGTCTCGATATTTATTAATTTAATTAATCTACCTTAAGGGAGTTCTCTTGAAAAGAACTTTTTTTTTCTTTTCTTTCCAATAATTATTTTTATATTTTCAATTGCACTATTTTTATTAAAATGCTTAATGTGCAATGCTGTATTTTATAGTAACGGTAGTAGATCGTTCGGCACACCTAAATAGTTAGGCAGTGCGATTTTCCTCTTCCTTGAACTGCGTGGGAAACCGAATTGTGGCGCGGGGAATGGAGACGCCACCTCTTCCCTCCACCACACGCCTTGTGGCTTAGTTCGGGTTGAGATCTGTTATCGCTTATCACAGCCAACCTTCGGGTTGAATACTCTCATGATATTTTTTAGTAGAAGTGGTAATTCAGCTGCGCCCTAGATTGATAAAATTCGGTTTGATGGAACCATTTCTCTAACCTATTTTAGCTTGGATTTCTTATGCATACGAAAATAATTCATGTTTAGGTTGGCGTGAAACAAACCGTTGGCTTTACGTTTCAAGCTCTAGAACACCGTTAAGGGGCATTACTTTCCTTCGCTGTGATTCACATTCTACAGGTGCCAGGAAGAGTGGGAAAGCGTTGTACGCTCGTCGTCTTCGTTCCAGTAATTGAATTTAGATCACAATTGGAGATACGTCAGTGTTGCACTTGTTGAGTAGTGTTAGTGCTGAAAAAACTACCAGTATTATAGCTATATTTATATAGCTATAATACTGGTACACGGAAATCCTTATCGGAAGAAAACTTTACTTATTGATATCACCTTTCATGTCAGACTTAAATAGTGTGGTCCGCTTTCTATGGGTAAGAAATACAGCGCGATGTCGATTAGCCTTTGATATTCACTGCAGTTCCGATGATTGCTTTCTATCGAGCTCAAGTTCGACCCTCTTACAGTTGTTTGGCCGGTCGTCATGAATGAAACACAACGCTCACTTAAAAGAGTTACTTTTTGGAGGGCATGGGTTTCCATGAGAGAATTTCACTCTCGTGAAGCCATTGAGATGCTGAATTATTTTGTAAATCACAGGGATGAGACTAAAGGTCACCTGAAAGCTATCCTTGTTTTTTAATACAAAAGTTGAAAGCCGAGTTAGCGCTCTTTATAAATTTAGCTTTTGCCTTAAGAGTTACTCTATTGTGGGGTAGTATCTGAAATCCGTAGTATTATAGTATCTGAAACATCTCAAGGAAAACAAAGCCGCCCATGGGGCAAGTAGCGAGCCTCGGAAAGTTGCAACGTACATATAGTATGTGCTCATTTTTTGTGCCCCTGGAATTAAAAAAACGGAGGGATTTCCGACACGCTACAAGTTGATAATAGTATTAATGGGAACGCATCAAACCTGGTACTACGTTCCACATTTCCAGAGTTCTCTCTCTTTTCTCCAGCGAGAGTAGAGTTGAGGAATGTTTGTTATGTATAAATATGTATTAATAATCCACAGATGAAATGAAACAGCAAATCCACAGCTAATATTATTCCAAACTGGTTTAGAATAAATATTAATTGTGGAATTTCTGCTTCATTTTATCTGTGGATTATTAATGTCACAACTAATATTATTCTAAACTGGTTTAGAATAAATATTAATTCTGGAATTTCTGTTTTATTTTATCCGAACAATGGAAAAATCCCACTATCTAACGGCTATAGTAGTTTCATATGGTAATATTTATAATATTTTTCATAAAAGGCTGGTGCCCTATCATCCCCAGTCACACGCCCTTTTCCTATGACTGGCGGCGTATTGTATAGATGCACACGTAGACGAGTGGAGGGCTGCTCCAAACCAATCTTAGGTTGTCCCTAATTTGGATATTATAAGGTTCGTGCCAGTATACCATTGAATTGATTGCGGATTGCCGTAGAGCTTTCAAAGATTGTCATAATGAATTCACTTATTTAAGTCACCTATCAGTAGGTCGCGGCTAACTCATCCAACGATTAAGATAATACCAGTAAATATAATTCTACGAGACGCAATGCTAATTATGAAAACTGAATAATTTAGTTGCGTGGCTACATAATAAAATCTGATTCGTCTCAACTATTTTATTTTTTCAATATTAATTTTTCATTGAGCATTTCTTTTATTGCACGGGTCAACTTTATCATATGCATGAAATACTATTATTCATGTATCGCGCACGGCCTTTTCTTGCATTCTGTGCTCTCACTCCGTGCGCGCTCCAATGTCCAACCTCGGAGTCACCTTCCCCTCGCTCCCCCCACCCGCCGAGTCCACTCGCCCCCTTCAGACCCGACACTTCGATCGCCTTCTCAGTATCTCAATATTTCATCTCCGCGCAGGAGCCCTTTCGATGAGAAACCCAAATATATACTCCTAAACCGATGTCGATTTTTGAGCGGATTTAGCTCTATTTGCCAGATTATCATGTAAAACGAAAATTACTTATTAAGGACATTCACAAAATTGTAATGCAGCTGCAAAGTTAGCTCAAAGTGTGTGAATTGTCTATCGCATTTAGATACTTATGGCTATTGTCGATTAACAATCTCAGATACTCATATGATATTTTGGTGTAAATTTCCCGTTGATATTTCGGTACTTCTTTTGTGAACTCATGTCTCAGAAAACATGGACCACTTTTCGGGAAGACCGAAATGCGTCCAATGTTTTAAACGGTAGCATGCTTTACTTTACGACAAGTTTTTAGTCATTACCATGTAGTGCAATTGGACGACATGTTTTTCGAAAATTATGCGATATTTATTGTGTTCATTGCGATCACTGTGTCTTTACAACAAATATCAATTTTAGACAGCCTCTTTTTCCATATTACCAGACAGGACTTAAAAATGTTAGTTTCCGCAATGGAAGTCTGTGGAGCTTAGCTTGCTCATTGTAGTATTTGATCTTCTCAGTTTGTGATCCGGGTGTTTCCGTGGTGGAAACTTTTCACCATGACTCGGGTGAGTTTAGCACCAAACCCAATTTTGAATCGATGATGGAGATTCTAATTATGGCAGATCGTTGCTTTATTTGTCAATCTTATCAGCACTGAATCATAGATAGCTTTTGCTAACTTACTTCCTTCTCATAAAAATAGTGAAATAACGCAAACGCAACTTCAGTACTTCTAACTTCAAGTTAATCGGTTTCGGTCGGTTCATAGATTTTGTGGGCAAAACGAAGTTCACCAGAAGACCTAGCGATCTTATAGCAGAAGGATCTAATTTACCTTCAATTCAAAACTGAAAATTGTAGTTGTTCCCTTCCTCGCCGCTTAATCATATGTATATTCCCGCATATTGGTACGTACTTGATGGGCATGTTTACGAAATATGCAAATTCTTCTACGGGGAGAAATGATATGAATTATGTTGGCAGGTACGTGAACACAAATGAGCATAGGCATCTCACTATCCTTAAAATTATGATTATACTTATTTGAGCCGCATAAAAATTGTATTAGAACATAATTAATCACTCAAGCGACCATGAAGTATTAATTTTGATCTGGTATTCTACCCGTGCAATATTAAATTGATGCCTTAGACTTCCAATAAAGATCGATTTTGAAATCGTTGTTACTTCCATTTAATTCCCTTTCAACTTTATCCGATTTTTCCTGTTCTGATATCCCCTTCAGGTTCTCCGTACCGTTTTGTGAATTATGATGTGAATGTTGGTATTTACCAGCGGCTTACTTTTAGTTACCCCGAGAATTTAGCAAAATAGGCACTCACTGATGGAATCGTGATATTAGCATTCGGAAGTAATTAGAGGCGGATGCATGATGATCGAAGGACAACGGCGAGTTCAAGGCCGATGATCGTGTCCGCGTGAGCACAGGCGACGTGTTTGGGATAGTTAGCGCTGAGCGTGAAACGCCTTGCCTCTTTCCCAGCACCAAACTGCTATTAACACCCCATTAAATCGGCAAATGTCAACCAGCATACTGCCTTCGTTGGATTAACTACCTGGGAGACATTATGTTATTTTCAAATTAAGATAATTTGGAGCACCAACATATTTGGCTTACCCTAATTGTTTACTCACTAGTGATTACCCTTGAGTCGGTCGATGGTGGGAGGGTTAGAAGGACCGCGTTATGGCGACTCAGTTCCATATAATTATTATCATTTGAATTGACTCTGATGAACGAATGCACTAACTTTTCTTAAGAATTTATCCATAGCCTAATTGGTGCAACATTTTGAATATGTGCATGTAGCTTCTCGAGAATATAATAATTCTGTTTATCTCCAAAATAATTCAAATTTGGTGGAGAGTAACCTCTCGTCTATTTTGGTCTTGTTTGTTCCTCTCACGTATTAATTTCGACCAAGGACTGCGTGGTTTATTTATTATGCCCTTCATTCTAGGTGGTGGAATGACAGCAAGACCTTGTTTGAGTTTGTGGGGAGTATTAGTCAAATTGAATTAATTCCTCTACGCTCTTCAACTTTCAGACGCTAATAATAGTCTAGAAGTTAAAATTAGTCCCATACAAATTAGCTACTTTTAAATCTCAAAAGCTAAAAGCTTTGTCTTTGTGTACATTGAAATGAACTTTTGTATAAGCGGAAATTCGTGGGGAAACTTAAACGTGTTTACTCTCTTTATATCGGGCACATCTAGGTATGTCCGTCCCCTTTTCATGTGATCTCCTACAAAATTCAGCGGACGAGAAGTCATTCATTGGGGTCATTTATCCGTGGGTTTTGAAGCGTATTCTGCGCAAGAATTCAGCGGCTGTAAATTTGCCGCATTACTCTCGCTTGGTTGGGCTTCGGAGGAGGGGAAGCGGCCCTTCAGTGTCGCTTATTTCACTGTGTTCCACGACGTCCCAGTCGTGATGGCCAATTTCATGTCTGGAAAGAGTTAATTAATTAATAAAATATATTATCACACCCCCAAGTGGTTGGGGTTTTGCGGAGTAAATGCAAGACCGACCGATTAATTTTAACGCCATTTGTTCGTTCAATCTAAATGTATAATTCAAAAGGAAAATCAAATTTTTAGCCGATTAATTATACCAATTTAATCCTTTTTTTCCAAAATATAAGCCCCATTTATAAAAAATGAAAGTGGTCGATGAAATACTTTTTTTACTTCTTTTTCCGACTTCAATCACATTCTTTGACTTCTTACCCATCGATTTAGTGTCGTCTTAAGTTCATCCAATGAGAACTGCGGAGGTATTTTGCGAGGACCAATGAAATTAATATGCAAAAATTGAGTTAAGAGAGTCCACGAAACCAATAAAAAAGTAATCAAACCGATTGTAATTTGAAATTAAATTAATTTCCCATCAAAAAGGAAGAAGGCTACATTTAATTTGTCATTGAATCGAGTTCAATAATGCCTTACAATTATGCAAATAAGTGCAGAAATTCAATTCATTGATGTAAATCTATGTAAGCATATGGCAGTGAATAGCCCTGGGCACTGTATCAAATTCGGAGATCAGAGGTGGCAAACTCTAGTGATTTTGATCGATGAAATTTGAATTTCCGTTAGATTTACGAGTCGTTTGATTGTTCTGACCGATAATGTTCTGTACATCATCCGATGCTTTTTACACCATCAGCAGCTTATTCCTGCGCCCACTACGCTGCCATGATGCTGCCACTACTCTGTCTTTCAGTTATATCTCGCTGAATGGATTGGCCATATATCTACTACGTTTTGACCTTGACTCCCACCTCACGTCAAATTTTGTCATATATGCAATTCCTTTTCTTCCTAATATTACATGACACCTGCCAGTCCACTCATCCAGTAAATACTCCTTCAAGACGGAGGGAATATTCTCATACAACAGCATACAATTGGAAAATCATAGGAGTGCCCTTTTTCGAAGATTTCCACCGCAAAGCATCCTATTTTCGTGTTTTTTCGCCCCAAACTCTCCTGCCTAGTGATGGCTAATGCTACTGTGTTGTTATCGGTTCGTCCCCGCTTTGGAGGACACAAATTGTCTGCTCATAATGACATCCGTCGTATTTTCCATGAGATAATCGCGTGTTTTCCACGTGAGGCATAAAACATTCTACCGGACACTACTCCATAAGTTCAACAGATTCAGGCTTGAGGTCGCTCCCTTTCTCTTGGCAAAGTGACATAATTCGTTGGTGGGCGATCAAGGTGAAAAGCACTCGAGAACTTTTGTTGGTCCTATCAATAGTACGAGCTTTCGGTAACTATCAATAGTCTCTTCTATCAACCACCATCAAGAGTAAAGATGAGTATTGGTTCTAATATCGGTATCGGTAAATACTGATTTGTAGAGATATATCGGGCTTTTGGTTTTCCAGGTTCTTTTTCATGAAGCATCCAGGCACTACTATCGCGATTCGATTGTGGCTCGGAATTTCACTTTCAGTGACAGCCGTAGGTTTGTGTTTATGTCAGACATAGCCATGTGAAATCAAAATTTCCTCATTTTATCCTGCGTTTTCATGTCGTACATTAGACTGAAAATATCTTTGAACCTTACGCAGAGAGAAGTGCTTGTCTGTGTCACTTGTATTCGTAGTACTTCTAAGACTTGAAATATATATCTGCGCTGTAGGAACTATCTATCACAATGCGAGTAAGGAAGACGATCAAATAATACTTGAGAGTCTGAGAATAGGTTGATTGCGTCTAAGTAAAGAAGTGCTTGCAAGGTTGATGAACTTCTTGACCCAAGTTAAAAAAAGGTGAATTTCAAAGCCGTTGAATTGAATCCATTGATAAAATTAATTGAATAATAGTTAAATTTTATAATTTCATAATTATAAATAATTTCGTGTAGAAAGTAATAGAAATGTTACTATTAAAAGTATAGGTGTATTTATAAACTTTTAAACATATTTGTGAAGCCTGTTATTTAAAAAATAGCCCCTTAGCTACCAATAGGTAGTTCTTGACCGTAGGTTAAAGACGCATTTCGTCGCATTTAAGTCATGCTTGATTAATATAATTAATTGAAATTTAATTCACCATTGATGACTTATAATTATAAATATGCCAAATGGGACAGAGGAGGTTATAATATAATATCACTTTATATTATAAATATAACCTCAATACATTATGCGGAACATTTTTTTCTTAAATTAAGATAAGTCACAGTTTTTTGGGAACTACAAAAACTATCGATGCTTATTGATATCGTTAGTCATTTCCTTATTCGCCCGAATATCCCCAAGACTATTTCCCTGAACTATTTTCCCCAAGCGGAGAATTTTATCGGGGGTGGTATATTTTTCGGAAAAAGATACCATGTAGTTTTCTGGAGAAGTGTTTCGTCAGTGGAAGTGCATTTGAGTAAATGGACAGTAGTGAAATTAGTGGGAATGATTGGATATGGATAGCGAAGCGGCCGGGAAAAAACTTGATGCTCATAAACTCTTGTTACTGAATGTGATCCATCGACAGACCCATCGGTAGTCCCCCACCTCCTTCGGAAAGGTCCGCCAACTCAGCCCTAGTCGTGGAAGTACCCCCCGCGGCGGCGGTGCCGTTCCGCTCGCGCGGTCACCGAGGGGAAGGCGGGGGTGGGGAGGGCCGTAGTAGCTGCGGAGGGGGCGTCTGCCGGTGGCTGATGCAACACGCTGGAGCGTCGCCGTCAGCCAGCGTCGCTACGCTCCCCCACCCCCCTCTGTCCGGAGCCACCTCCCCTCTCAGTTCCGTGAGAGACTCGGAGACGCCGTGGCGAAGAGGCGCACGCGCCCCTCGACCGTGCGGGAGAAATGAATACGACCGAGGCATGGAATGCCCGCATCATTGGACGTTCTCCGCGCGGAGGTGGCTCGCGAAGGCCAGACAGACGCTCCATTCAGAGAAAGTGGTCTTTTTCAGGCCATGACCCTGCCGTTCAAGGGAATTCGGGAAGTGTATGCGGCTAAGGATAGGATTGCCATTTCAGGTTGACAGCGAAAGATTCTTTTCGCGCTGTGTAGTATAACTTGTCAATTTTTCTTTTAACTGCTAATAACGTGTAGGTATGTATGTCGTGTTACATATGCTGTCTTGTTCCTGATATTTATAAATCATCACCCGAAGAAGGTAGAGAGTGGTGAGCGAAATATTGAGTTGTAATATAATGTTGAAGTCCGTGATAAGAGGGAGAATCTTAGGCAAGCGGGGAAGAGGAAGGTATTCACTTTTAGATGGCTTCACCAGAATATACGAAGAAATGAAGGAGGAAAGCATTTATGGGAAGCAGTAAGTAGTTTGCTCGAGATGAAGACGATATACATTATTAGGGACTTGCCTTTAGTGCGTAGCCAACCCTTGAGTGTTAATGGTTTTGTTATTAGTCGAAGGAAATAAATAGACAGCATAAAGGATGAACACGAGGTTGGTTGGTAAGGTCCCTCACACGATTGATATAGAAGAATAATTGACGATATATCCATGTAAAGGGATTAAGGGTGCGAGAAAAAATAGGAAAGAGATAGAAATGGGCTGTTCGTCATTTTGTGGGCGATAGGAGACTGGATTGTAGCCAATTTTAAGCAAGGTGTCCCGAAGGTTTTTTGGTCTAAACTTGGGTGAAATAGCCTGTGTGCTCTTCTATGCTGGAGGCAGGGTGGAGGTAGGTTTTCTAGGATGAAGGCTATGAAATGTTCGTTCAAGTTTTTCCCAAGGGTGTGAGTGGAGTTGGGAAGGACTGGGGTGACTCACTTTGTGGGAAATGCAAAGCGGTGGTCGTCGATGAGGAGATAAAATGAGCGGTGAATTTTTCTCCGATATTCTCGTAGCAGAAGTCACCAATGAGGTGTTAGCATAAGAATGATATCGGGGGTGGTGTTATTTCTGGGAAAAATATATCATGTGGTTTACTGGAGAATTGTTCCGTCAGTGACTGTGCATTTGGGTAAATAGACGGCAGTGGCATTAGTGAGAATGACTGGATGCGGAACGCGGAGCGACCGGGGAAAATGTGATACCCAGAGGCTAGTGTTATTGAATGTGGTATTATCTAGTCGTGCTTAGAAGTGAGGTGAGGTTGGCAAGTTGCATGTCTATTGAGGAGACGTTTAAAATATCCACATCCTCCCTGTGTGGCACGTTAGTGCATTGGAAAGGTTGCTTACCGGGTCCCAGGTATAATTTCAGGGAGACAGCCTACATGCGACCTTTTTATGCGTTCGAGTGTGTGAGACGCGTGAAATCTTTGGTAAAGTAAAAATAGATTTTGTCGGTCGAATTCCGTGGATTCTGATTCCGTAAACTTTGGTCAAATGAATAAAATTCTCAGTCCCATGAAGTTAAATGCATAAAAGATATGGAATGGGTGCAGAAAATGATGAAGTTTTAGGTTGTGATTTCTTTACTCTTTTGGGTAAATTGTTTTGGTAAAAAGTTTTCTCTCAAATTCGTTTGGATTTCTTTCCCTCTAGAAGGTAATATTTCACTTAAATGTATTATGTTCATCAGTTAATATTTGCAACGAATTTTTTAATTGATAAGTTTCTTAAATGAAATGTATTTCATTTAATCAAAGGTTAACTTTTATCCATGATAATTTATTTAATATGAAGAACGGGAAGAACTACCGTAAACACCATTTCCTAGGAACACTAGTCAGACCAGTATTTCAAGGGATTATTTGACACCGTAAAATTTCCATGGTAACTTTCCCCAGTTACTTTGTAATGAAGTAAAAAATTAAGGAAATATACACAAGAACGCTAACTCTTAAAATTTCTTTCTAGATAAATTATTTTTTGTTCTCGTGGAGAGATCATCATGAATACTTCCAGATATCTAAACTTCGAGCGTAGACATCGTCGAACATCTACAGCTACAATTTCGAATGTGTGGAAGTTTTATTTCTCAATACACTCTAAGACCTTGGCACGATTTCTTTTGCTCGATATTTCGCCTCGCAGTAGTTTTCGAGGCAGAAATACTTTTAGCACAAGTCAGAATGGTGACGATATTAATCGCCGCGAATAGTGAAAGTTTTTTTTTTTATTCTAAGCCCATCATTATCGTTTCTTCATACCTCAATGGCCTTCTTGAATACTTTGGGCTGTCCGTGGGCTCACCGCGTAATTTAAGTTAAGTCCGCTCTGCCAACTGGCGATCCCCTCCGACGCCCCTTTCCCTCCGCATCGATTATCGCCTCCCCCTCTCGTCACTTCTCCCCCGTCGTCCCCCGCTTCCTCCCCCACATACATTCGTATCGCTTCGAACTCTCCCGCGCCACTCTCCTGCACCCCAGGATCGCCACCCCCCGGAGCCCCTATTACGTGCGCAGCACCACCGAGTGCCACCCCGGCGGTGGCTACGGTGGCCCTCCGGTCTTTCCTTTCGTGGAAGCAATCCCTCCGACGGTCTGTCTTCCTTCGAGCGGTCACAAATGGGAGAGACGGGGTGTGGTGAGGCCTCCCTCGCCTACTACCCCCTACTTCCTTCGGACCTCCTCGCCACCTCTTACCTCCTCTCCTTCCACTGCTTACTTTTCACACTCCTCGGTCCCCAACTCGCTTCCTCCTGATTTTCAATGCGACCGAAATAAATATGTTGAGGCAAAAATGATTTTTCAGTTTTGGTATTCTTCCTGTATAGGCTGATCGAATTTTTCATAGTATTCATTTAGCCTGTGTAAGACCCCACGGAAGGTCAACAGTTACACCATCGGCAAAGCTTTGCAGTACCTTTGTTAGGAGATACTCATTTTCTGGCAGAGACATATTTGCACTCTTCTCTGGCGAAACTACTGTATTTGTCATATACGAGATCTATCCGAAAACTATGCAGCTATGCAATATTTTGAAAAAAAATAACCTATCTTTAGCAATGAGGCCTTATTTCCCTTCAAAATACTCCCCTTGGAATCTCACATACTTATCCCAGAGTCTACTATATTCCACTTTTCAAAACAATTGGCAAAATCCTTTTTCGGAATGGTCATCAGCTGCCTCGTCAACCGACTGCTGGGAAGGCTGAGCTTTTGTTTCAGGGTTATAGCTGTTGACCAATGACTCATCTCCATTCATGACCTTTTAGAAAACTTGGGTCATCGTTTGCGACTTGGAGTAAGTTACTTGCATCTGCAGCACGAAACTCTTGACGTTGACGAGATAAAAGTTGACTCTCCACCATTTTGGTATATATACCTAGGTTACCCTATCTCTTCAATAATCCGCGCTATCTTTCCATTTCGCTTCGCATAGGCCCAGCATTTTTTTATTTAATCTCTACATCCATCGTTTGACGTTTTTCGACTTCCTTGTCCTTAACTTTTTCCTAAGTTGAATAGCATCATTCCTGTTTTAGAATGAAAATTGTGTCTTCCCCCTGTGCTATACTTATTGACAATTATTACGAAAGCGATTTCAACGCACCTGCGCTTTGTAATCAAAGGGTCGAGACTGGACGCCTTACAAGTAGTTGAAACCTAGTTAAAAGTTTCCTTTGTACGCAATCATGACTCGTCAACGAATTTCTGTATACTTTCCACTCTTCCCTCTTATATCTTAATCTTTTTGGTTGGCGAAGTGCTCGCTACGGGGAGGATTTCCCTCCTGCTTCCTATTTCTCTCGCTTGACTAGACCCCTCCCCCCACATGACAAGTACCCTCTCACTCTACCCCCTTTTTCCGATGACCTCTATACTTTTACAAATTTCAATTTCCTTCCTGATTATGGCATCTTGCGTCAAACCCCGGTTCGTCTCCAACTAAATATTGTGTGGGAGTAGGTATTTTGTGTTTCAATTCATTGTGATTAGGTTCCACAAAGTTACGCCTGAAACAACGTTTCCATTTATTGCCGTCAGTCTACCCCCCTCCCCCGAATGATCCGCTTTCCCTTTGAAGCGGCCTTCCCGCAAGATCGCTTGGAAGTAGCCATGATAATTGTATCGGCCCTTTGGATTCCCACGCTGTAAGACAGCAACAGCGAAGCAACGAATGCAGCGTGTCGGAGGGCAATGAGAAATAGGCTGAGATCATTTCGAAGAGCTGCATGCCGCAGATATAATTTGGTTTTCATCTACATATCCGTCCATTATAAAGTTTAGTTGGTGAATTTTATACACGTATAACGAAGTATAAATACGTCTCGTCATTAACCATGGCGTGGCAAGAAATAAAACGAGAGAACAAACCAAGCAGCGTTAATCCACGGATAATCATAAGCAGGAAATCAATTCCAATGATGCGGGGCGCCGCTGTTGCATTAAAGTGATTTCATATCCGAGGAAGATCAAAAAACTCCTTGTTTACGAACATTTTAATTGAAAAGAATCTGGAGATATATTGATGGATGCTATTAGGAGCCATTTGTGCGAGTAACAGGATTCAAATATATTTTCCTCCCGTGTTTAGCCCGAAGCATTTACGTCGATGTCAAGTGTTGGAGGACCCGAATATCTCCGACCGCGGAGATACGCCGGGGGGTGGGGCGTTGCATGCCACGCAGCATGCCCTGTGCTCCAGACCCGAAAGAGGTGGGAGGGAGGGATAGGCGGGGAAGTGAGTGACGTAGGCGGGCGCTAGTGGGCGGCGGCGGGGGTGTGTCGGGGGAGTGGGAGCGGGGAGTGGGCGAAGGGGAGGCGCATGGCGTATAGATTGAGTCGGAGTGCGACGTGGGCGGCGGGATGCTTCCGGCGGCTACCGTGTGGCGGCGCTCCGTGCTGTCCTCTCGCCCCTCAGAGTGAGAGAGGGAGGTGAGAGAGCGTGTGTTCTCCTTCCGAGGAGCGGAGGAAGGAAAGGGATGAGATGTGCATGTGCCATGACGTCATCACGACACGAAAAATCGACGCAACAATCTCCGATGCATTATCCCAGATGGTCACGTGGCCTCGCTCGTGCACTTCGGAGGACGGAAGCGCTCAACTTCTCCGGTGGCTTCGGTGGTGACGCGGCCGGTCGCCTTCGTGAGTCGCGAGATGGCTGGATAAAAGCGAGGAGGCCGTCGCGACTGTATATTAGTCTGAAGGGAAATGGAGGCATTTCGGGCCCTGAAACCGTCTGAGATGACGGCGGAGGCCTTCCAGCACCAACGGCACCCACATACATGCACCACGGGGGCCCTCTCACCTCCATCACACTTAAGCCACGAAGCTCCGCCCGCGAGGGGGCAGGGACGCTGATCAATATTGGAATCGTGCTCAAAGAGCAGTCGATAGATGACTCGTCCCTCGGGAAACTTCCTTCGGAAACAATTATGGCATCAATTGGAATCGAAGGTCTCGGCACAAGAGCTCGACAATTTGCAAAAGTCATATCTTGATTCATTTGCGATGTGCTTGTCGAATTTGGTACGAAGCAACGGAATCTTCAAATCCGAATAATGTCAGAGTTGTGGGGTAATTACTCAGAATCAAAATTTTGTTCGGTTGAGTGTACGTAATATCAATGGATATCGGAGGGAAATAATATTTAATACTTGTGATTTCCACTGTACTGTTTTTATTCACACGAGCTGGGTTTCGTTACTTCTTGTTTTTTCAGGTAGTATAGCGGCATATACGAGTATATTGGAAATTACAAGTGTTAAATATTATTTCTCTCCTACATGGAAAGTTGCCACAAAGTTAAGCCTGAAAGTATAGAGCAATAAATATATTAATTTGTGATTTAATTTTATCAGAGTGTGGCCATCAATTTAATCTTTAACTTAGGTCGTTAATTGGATCACCTATGCATAGTATCTAACAGAGGGGAGAGATTGTAGAAAGGTCCAGATAACTCAATTTGCATCTGGCGCCAAGGGAGTTAACTGAAAACTCACGATATTTCTGAAAATCATGCGTCCGAAATATATTAACGGAAACAAAAAATAAATTGTATATTTTAAAGCTCGTTTTATTATCGTATTTCATCCCTCACAATTCGGGATAAGGACAAAGACATAAATAACTAAACCCAAACTAGCGTTACCTATACAATGTCATAATAATTTTCCATTTAACTTCTTATTTCCGAGACTACGCAATTAATGGCTGCCCGAATTTGGTCACATCTGCGGTGGCATTCTGGATGCTATGTAATTGGATTAGGGGGCTCTTGTCGCAGTCACCGCAAGGCGCATTGCAGGGAAAGGGAATCGACGGAAGGAAAGATAAATAAAGAATTGCAGAATCGTTAAGTTTCATGGATTTTCATAAATAATTACATCGTCTCGCCTTCATAATTTTATTAATGAGAAATTGATCGCTGACGGGGTCTTGCTGCTTAAATGTTGATACTCCTAAGAGCATTTATTTGCATCATCAGCACGGGGTATAACTCCAGAGCTTGCTCTGTCCGTCGACTCTCCTTTACTCGGTTGGCCTCTCGCGTCTTCTTGTTTTCATACATCTCTCCCCATCGGTCTTCCACCATAGTTCATCCTGTTCACTTTCTCCTCAACGACTGTCTCCATCATTGACAAATTGTGTCCAATGAGGCCATCCCTACTTCATTTTAGAGTTGGGTTTTGTTTTTCCCACTATCCATAGAACTTCGCCATTCGTTCTTCGATCCATCCATTTGGTTTGGATCATTTTCTCCCAGCATCGCGTTTCATTCCCATGATGTTAAAACCGAAACTTACCAATACTAGCCTTCTCTGTAACAATGCGTCCACATTTCTCGCTGCTATTGAATATCGTGCTCCAAATATGGTTTCAAAGGGGATTTTCGAAGGTCTCCGGTCATTGTCACTTAATCTGAGGTAATTCTTCTTTGCCTAAATTACTTTATTGCTCCTTCCATTGGAGTTTATTATACCACCATTCGTTTTAAAGTAAGATAAAGTTCTTAGAATACATGGCAAAAATTAAATGTAAAATATAACCGTATATCTGTGCCTTATACCTCTCATCACTTCTGAAATATCGAATCTCCACCTGAATTTTGTACCATTGCATTTACGATTCCCTAAATTTACGAAAATCTTATAAGCTTCTACTATTATTTAAGTGTTCAAATAAAAAATGCGATCTTATTTATTGCGTGTAACGCTGTGCTTTTGTCTTTATTCGGAACTTTCAGTGAATTTCCCATGCGTTGTGTCTATCGGTGGAAGCAGAACATAGTGGAGAATGATATGGAGAATAAAGCGTAGCCTACCTTGAGATCATTGATATCAGATGCGAACACCATAGGCTATATACTTGCTATAGATACCTCGAGTGAGTATGTGAAGCCTTCAGTTGTACGTAATTTCGTGTCCAAATGTGCTGTAAGTACTTATTGGTTGGCGCAGCAAAGTATCCAGTCACTTTGTCGAAGCGGCCACGGAAGGCGATGGACGGCAATGTTTCTTATTTCGAATTTTATGGGGACCGAGTTATATTTCTTCCACCAAACAGTTTCCGTGAAACTAGAAATACAGGAATATGCTGTACAGCTCCAAAGAACTTGACAACATTCCCTCTTTAAAGGTCCAAAGCGGTATATTTTGTCGCTTTTTATCACTCAACAATATGTTTGCATGAAATAAACTCCGGCGTGCCTTTATGTGGAGAACTGGACATTTGAAAGGCCCAAACTGTCACTCTTGCCTGGGCCCCAGGTCATGTACTAACCATTTCCAAGATTATGACCGTCCGTGCTCGTAAACGTGTGATTGTTGCAGTGATTTCGTGAGCGTGATAGCTTACAAACTGCTAACCCAAGCAACGGAATATCTTACATTTGGCACCTTAGTTAGATTGCGGAAAAGGTATTAGATTTCAAGCAAAACGAAGCTCTAAAAATGCATACTGCTGATATAATGTTCTTAATATGTTTTCTATGTCACAATAACTGCTTTGACTAACCTGTTACTTCCAACTAAGATTGCATAGGTGGTTACTCTATGCATCCAACATTGTTTTCTCTATTCAAATTTATAATTATTCATTATTAAACATTTAATATTATATAAATCAGTAGTTATACAATCTATGGAATCCGTTGAAGGAGACTTTTCGAATGATATGCGAGATGGAGAATACACAATATCATTAAAATTGTAATTTATGACGTAATTCTAGAAGCACTAAGTCTTTGTTGGAGTTTGGAATGTTAATATGAATATATTACTATTGACTGAAATTATCTTTAAATTTTTTTATTCCTTATTTGAAGCATTTTCCAAGCAAATATAGACATCAATTTAATAATCTAATTAGCGAGACAATCGTGTGGGTGAAAACGAGACTGCAAATGTAGGCGATATACTATATTAGCACTGCGATGAAGGACTCTTTGTTGTCAATTATTATTTGGCAAAACATTTTTATGCTAAAATCATACATTGCTTAAGTATTTTGAATAAATAATATCGTTGGTATTATTTCCCTGGTTTTCATTTCGAATTTAAAAATTAGCTATTGTTTATGAAAATACGAAGAGTTGGGAATTCAACGATAAAATCAGCATTAGGAAGTCGAAAACTCATTATTAAGATACTTAATTTTTTCTTGAAAGAAACCCTACACAAATAAATACCCAATAGCTTCAGGGTTTCAATTTTTTTATCATTTATTTCAGAGCTAAAGCTGAAGGCTAGAAGGAAAGGTGGCCAAAAATACTTCCATTGTGCTTAGTGAAGAATGCTTGGAGAACGCATTCATGAAATATATCTGCTACTGGTGAACCGAAACTATGTTTAATGCATCAAAGTAGAAAAATAAGCTTTCAGAATGCAAGCCCTATTTAATCGCCAACTTGCGAGTAGATATATTGTAAAATAGAATAAAATGATTGTGCATGTCTCGGGGCTCAGTTTTGGTGGTATATCTAGATTCCTTTCCCTATAAGTGTAAATAAATACCTGAATAATTAACTCATTTAGCATTGAATGTCAAATTTAATCTCCATCTACATAATGCATAATCAATTCCACATAATTCTACTTTTTCTTTAATTAAAATTCATATATTGCAAATATATCATTCCTTATGGAACGTGATAGTCCTGGGGTAGTACTACTGCCTTGAGAGCCTCTGGGCACCCTCAGTTTGACCCGAGCTGCGTCATTTCTTGAGTACCAGAACTTCCTGGGGAGCAATGAGTAGTACAAGGAAAGAAACTTGCTCCTTTACCCGGATGAGTGAATTTCACACGCTTGTTGGCCTTAGTGTTAGATAAACTCTACCACCATCTATCGAACCAACCTTCGGGTTGATAATTGTATTTTATCTTTCTTTATATTTAAATTTTTATGCCGGTTAGATAATAAGATAGCATGGTGAAATCAACCATTACTTTTCATTGACCTGAAAATTACATTCTCGGGGCATCCCCGGTGAGGGAGCGCACCCTCTTGCCCCCCCCCCGTGATAGTCCCTCTCCCCTCCCGGGGGTCACTTCCGTACACGGGGTGGACGGTTGCGTTATCGACACTCCACCCCATGAGACGGGCAAGGAAGAGCGGCAGCAGACAGAGGCCTCCTTGGGGCGGGGGGAGATTGGTTATGCTCTCCAAGTATGCCAAACCCTCCCCGCCGACACCCACCTGCCATTCCCCTCCCCCATCAACCGCAGACACCAACCCCTTTCGTTCTTGGAACTGAAGAGTGTGGAATTAAATTGCTCTGACCGTGAGTCACGTCGTTCGCATTCATATTGCAGTTGTGCATGCGATAGGCAAATGCGGTAAAACCCATTTTCGTCGCCTTAAAGGTCGTGTTCTTATCATCTCTCAAGCAAGCCCCTGTTTTCTAAAACAAACTCTCCTGCAATACACGAAACTTTTTTTTATTTAGTTTTTTTCAGTTTACAGTATTTCCCCTGTATGTAATTATTTAGTGAGTAAACCTTAAATTACAATTCTTGGACTGAGGGACGTTTCCTAATAAATTAAAACTCCCACGTCTGTCTGACAATCAAATTAAGCTGCTAGTCCAAGTAATCACGTGTGTAAAGTGGTGTCAACTAATCTTCCAAAAGCATTAAGAGTTTTATCTTTCATTCATCCTTTTAATTCTACTGTTAACCAAATGGAGAAACATTAACGGAAGGAAACCTCGGATAGAGAAACGATTCCCCCTTTCTTTTAGTTCTCCGAAATAAAAACAAAAAAGTTATGAATCCGTATACCTTTTAAAACAATGATAATTCTCTTAATTTGAAGGTTAGTCATTTTAGAGGGATATTTACTGTCCATAGTTCTAGATTACCAAGAATTCCGATCAATTTTCAATAAAATGATCTTTATAACGTGAAATACCGCGGCGATACTCAATTTCTTTCCACTCTCATCTCTGGTCTCATGTGTGGCGTGAAGGAATGCCCAGTCTTATTTAGTGGGTAGTAAGGGAAGCACTTAAAATGATCAATACAGCATAGTCTCAAAATTTTGATCGATACAGAATAAAAAATATGAATAAGCCGCTATCACCATTGGAAATATTTAAACGTATATTTTTACTTAGTTATGAAACAACCTTTTTCAAACATTTCTCGTATCAGATGTATGCTAATTCCCCAAGAGAATTAGAACGTGTCAGCGTACACATCATGAACCACATCAGTAGCTAATTGTATCACATTAATCTTCATCCACTTCGACTGTAAAATACAATTAACACCTTATATTAGGGTGGCCTCCAAATAGACTCAAATTTTTATGGCGTGTGTGTATAATGCGGTGCCAGTTTTCAAAAGAAACACGCACGCAATCCATCGCAACCGTACAATATTTTGCGGTTGCCTCTTCAGCTCAGAGATTAGAACATTTCTCTTGGACACTCTCAATATTCGTTCTTTAAAGTGGGTACGTTTTAATGGTGAAATGTTGAAATTTAAAGTGTTATGGTTTCCATAGTGTGCCAGCAGCCAGCACTTTGGACTTTGAGCCGAAGACGTAATTAAGACAGTTGCTCTAGGGGCGATGTAACGACTTCCCCCGCCTTTGTGGAGCATGAAAGCGAAGGGGGGGAGGGCTGGTGAGAACAGCTAAACTCAGCGTTACGCCATTTATGGAGGTCTGACTTCCTCCCATCTCGGGAGTCAGGAATATTTGAAAGCAAAGGAAAAGGACACCCGAGGGTTGGGAGAGTGGGGGGCGGGGCATGTTGTTTCGATATCCTGGTCGTTCGGCAGGCAGAAACCACTTATGTGCGTGGCGGGTTGTCTAACTGTGAGGATACTATTCCTCCTCTTCCCCCCTCCATCAGACGCGTTGCGAGGATGGCAGGGAGGGCGTGGTGGGGGACGGGCAAAGGCGTGCCGGGTGCCCTCACGTGGCGGTGAACCGTGCACTTCCACGTTCATTCAACCCATGGGCGAGGGCGCGGAGGCGTCGTGCCGGCCACGCCGTGCGATCGATGCACGTATTTGGAAGGTTTCGATTGAGACTTTTCAGCCCCGACGGAATGGGGTTGGTGCCAAGGATATGAGCACATCTCTTGATTGCCTTTCATATACCAATACCCTATGTCATCCCTTAAACAGGCCGTAATATAGCTGTGATTTTTCTGTTTACCCATATTACTACAAGATTACTAGCGTATTGTAAAACTTGACTCACCATCGATAAAGATTTCTTGGGGATAAATTAGTATTCAATATATTCCCAAATCAAGCGCCAAGTTATTTTGATTCAGGTTGAAAGGCAGTAAAATAGCATTCACCTTTCTCCTTAATCGTTCAGAAATTTTCGGCTCCCTGATAATCGCGTAATTATCAACTGGTTACTTCACCTTCAAATCGAGAAACGCATTAACAATGGCCGACTATTTAACGCTGAATCAATGCGCCAATTTTTCCTCCGCGACGAAACGTTCAAATATTTTGGGGCCGCAATCTATCAAGCTAACGTGGAAGTTTGTCAAACTAGCATGTTTTTCACAAAAATAGAAATATTGTTCCAAACTGTTAAATATTGTTTTTTTTAGATGAGGGTTTCCTTCATATTTTAGTAAGTGCTTATTAATGAACATGTCAGCATGGCGTGATTGATACGTTTGAAATCCGAAAAATGAAATAAAAAATGAAATGAGGTATAAATATGGATATACATGTATAAAAAAAATGTTGTGATTAATTTTTAAAATTTTTGCTCCATTAAA
This sequence comes from Hetaerina americana, assembly GCF_022747635.1. Lineage (NCBI taxonomy): Eukaryota > Metazoa > Arthropoda > Insecta > Odonata > Calopterygidae > Hetaerina > Hetaerina americana. The sequence continues at coordinate 28,868,130 of NW_027286763.1, forward strand.
AATACTGAATAAATTGCTTCAGACATATTACTGGCTAACACTGCTGTAACGTAACGATACCACATAAAATTTTGACTTTACAGCAAAAAGATCTGTTTTTGGAGTTGCAAAATCCATTTTATTTTTACTGTAGTCGAAGTTCTTGGAGTTATACCAGAAATCCTCATTGCGAATCTGGGTATATGTAGAGTTAAAGGTTACACACTACTTACTTAATTACTACTACAATACTACGCTACCCGCCGCAAAGACGTGTGACGGGGGTTTTAGGGTACCAGATATACTTGCAGAAATATTAATTCATACATGCGTTTTATTTTTAACAAACCTTACAGATATTTTCTGAAACTACTCCAAATTCTTACATTATTGTTTTCTCACATTGGTCTCAAGTGGTTGCCAGATGTCGCCTAACTAAAGCGTATTAGTAACTCTCTCTGAATTTTCCTTGCATTTTCCTAAAACTCGTCTAATAAAACCTTGCTACTTCAAGGCTGACCCGTATGTTCCTCTGATGTGTATACCCTATTAAGATTACTATGTCAGTGTGACACAAGTATTTGGCTTGTTCTGAGATGATTTTTTCGGATCCATCTATCTTATAATTTACCTTATTCATCTTTTACGTGATTCCAAAATTTCAGAGCTTTACATTTTATGGCACTTAATTCTAGCCCTCATTGTTTACACCTCACCGATATCTGGTTTAATTTGTTCGTGAGTAGCACGAAATCTGGCATTTTATTCGTTTTTCTATTAATCACCATGCAAATAATCTAATGTTTCTGCTATCGTACAACTGTATAAACTTAGGTCGTTAATTTATGTCGCAAATTGTTGTCATTAGTCATACTGTACAGAATACTATCCCTCATTATCGTCCGATGATTTTCCGGGTAGTTTTCTCCCCAGGGAGTATTATTTACTCTGAGACGTAAGATTACTCAAAACTTGGGACTTCCTTCTTTCCCTAACTGGATTCATCATGGTTCCTTAAGGTTAACAGCGACCTCTGCGGTAATGTGGGTTACTTTGTGGGATTTTGTCATGGTAACACAAAAGAAAAAAAATATTCAGTTTCACAGAAGAAAACTTTGCTCGTTTGGAAGCTTCCGTGAAATATATTCAGTGATCTCTGCATATTTCTCGGATTTTCACCGCGTTCATTCGCTTGAATAGACAAACATTTTGCCAGCATTCCAGCCAACCCCTTCGACCTGAAGATTCTTCAATGCCGGCGAAACTGTTGTCTACTAAACCATTTGAACACAGTGAAATACCGAGAAATTTTCAGAAATCATAGAATAAAACAGTATTTGTGACCGATTCCGATACAGAGTATAATCTTACGATCCGATCCGAATCCGATATAAATCATACAGACATAGCAGTTTATGCACACCTTTAAGTGTGATCTTAAGCAAGGGGGAGCCTTGAGTGAAGCGTTGAGGAAACGCAAAAGTATTGGGAAATGTCGTCAGTCCCCGGGTGACATGCAGGGGAGGAGAGAGTGGAAGGAGGAGGATAGTTTGATGAGTGAGTGAGTGCAGTGAGAGAACCCCGCTTTAGGGTGTGGGGGGGGGGCTAGGGAGACAGTCACATAGCAGCGTCCTTCGCACTTTGTCCCCATTATCGCTCTCTGTCAGTTCGAGGAAAACTTGATGCTACTCAGCATTCAATTCCACCCATTGGATAACCTCTTCACATAACTTAGCTCTAAATAAATAAAATGGAATATTTTAAGTAAAATTATTAGAGGGGTGGTCACGGTCATGCGAAAATGACATCTTACAGAACTAGAAGCGCTGATTAGCATCTAAGGAGGTCATTCTTTTTCCGCAGCGTAAAATGAATTGTAGCCAATATATTAAATGAATTGGGTATCATTAATTATATTAAAAGTTATATTTTAATATCATATAATCGCAACGAAAGAATGACTGGCCAGCAGGTTGATATTAATTAAGTAATCTCTTATTATTTAAGCTTTATGTGCTTTTCGTCTAATGCTGGCAATAATTATAAATGAAGGATCTCAGGTTTTCCCGGCGTATGGTATTCAAGAAGTTCTCTCGGGTTTCCCACCGGGTTAGGTTGCAGTACACCGACGTTTCGAAGGCTGACTCTGCCATCGTCTTCAGGGTGAAGTATTGAGCATGAAAAAGGCCTGGTATTTATACACTCCGCCGGGGCTCAGGTGTGCCCTGATTGGCCGGAAGCGTTAGTGTCCTCCGCTACGGCCGTTGGAGGAGTTGATGAAAGGGACGTTGAGTAAGGATGTTAAGAAAAGACTCGTAAAAACTTTGATATGGAGCGTAGCTATGTACGGTGCGGAAACATGGTCATTGAAGTAGGAGGATAGGCGTAGACTGGAGGCTTTTGAAATGTGGGTTTGGAGAAGAATGGAGAAGGTGAAATGGAGAGAGAAGAAAACAAATGAGGAAGTACTTGGTATGGTGGGCGAAGAGAGGGGTTTGTTGGGAGCAATCCTTTGGAGGCAGGAAAAGTGGATGAAGGGGGTGTTGACCGGCAGTGGGATGTTGAAGACTGTGATAGAGGGTAGAATGTTGGGCAAAAGAGGAAAGGGAAGGAACAGGATAGGGATGTTGGACGGGATGAAGGGAGGAAGAAAGTACTCAGAGATGAAGAGGGACCTGATATAGAGTAGGATGATGGATTTTGTATTTGTTAGGAATCACAAAATATTTATTTCATAGCTCTGTCCATCCAAAAACCTACCTTAACCGGTAGATTACCTTATAATATTATATATATATATATATATATATATATATATATATATATATATATATACCTCTCCAGAAATGAAACTATATTATAATGGAGTATGGTCCACACAGTGTTTGGCGCTATTATCTCCGATAAGAAAATGTAGTTCCTTGATTATGATAGGAAGCTCTTCAATTGGAATACGCACGATGTCCACTTGCTAAAATTTAGACTTTATTTCCCCAAGGTAATAATTATAATTCTCCCAATTTCAATTTAATTCAATTAACGGATATTTTCATTGAGTTTTGGGAGAAGTATGGACAGTGATTCTAAGATCAGCCAACCAGCATATGTCAGATGATTCGGGAGCAAGCGAGTTTGTGGAGATTATGAAGACGGCGGGGGAGGGCAGCAGTAGGGTCGCTGACCTTTGTCCCCCTCCCACACCAGGTTCGCTTCCCAGCGGACCCCCTCCACCCGCCCAATTGCCCCTTTGTCCGCCTCCTCGGGTGTCGCGTCTATTCACCAGCACCCTCTCCTCCGCTATTCACGACTGCCTCATTGGAATGGGCCCATGCCCCCCCGTTCTCTCTTTTCATCCAAACTTCCCCCCCCCCCCAGTAGAGACTGCCATCGAGACAAGTCACGGTCCGATCCGCGACCCAAATCAGCGGCCAGAGACGATTAACTCGGGTCGCGGCCGCCATGTGCATCAAAGAGCCGTCTCGGCAGGGAGCGCCAATCGGTAGACGCCGGTGGGTATGTCCCTAGAGTAAAAATATCAATGCGGGCGTTGGATGTAAGTGCAGAGCCCAAATAAGGAAGCAAATAGAACTATTAGGAAATCACTTCGAATCTAGTTGTTTCATGGACAGAGGAACAATGAGCGGGAGTCTGGAAAGGAGTAGAGAGCCTAAAGTAAAATATATCTGAGTATAGTCCTAAACGGGGATAATTGACGAAACTGTCCCTATATACCATGACCATCGATCATTTAACTATTGATAGTATTCCACTGGTTAAGAAAAGATACTTGTCAATAGAACTGAGAGATAAGAACTCATCCTCCTCTAATCCCCGTCTAAAACGCCGCGAAACACTGAGAACTCCTGCATTATAATTAAACATTCTGCATCTACGAGTGGTGTTTCCATTTCACGACCTCCATCGGTCATATTCTCCTCCTCTGAAATCTACAGCCCCCACATTATTTCCGCGAAGTGAAACTAGATACCCAGCTGCAGATAAAAAAAACGTCAGATTGCAGATGAATAGTGACTGCGCCGAGGGTGAGACGTTCTCACGATACTTGACTGACTCGCAGTGAATAGATGTAAATGAGAGAAAGATCCAAATGAAAATAACGAGACGAGGGGCTTAGGGAGCTGCTATTATGCGAAGGGGGAGATACGTAATGTCTCCCAGAATTGAACGTTTTTGCTAATCCGTCAAAACTCCATTGACTTGAGCAAGAAACGTCTACGGAATCATATTTCCTCTCATATGTGTTCCAGATCTGTATCCCTGGTATGGTCATATGCTGCCTAAAGGGCTTTACCGTATAAATCTTAGATCAGCATAAATGAGCATTGTCATTCTAAATTTGTTGTCTCCGGCGTAACTTATGGAATTTACATGACATTTTGAAATGAAAGAAGTAACTTTGTAATCCCACACACACTTTATTTAGAACACGTCCTAGGTTTCGACGGTGGTCAACCCGATGATCACATACAACGTTGAAATCTAGATCGTGTTCTAAATAAAAAAGTGTGTGTAAGTACGAAGCTACTTATTTCATTTTAATGTTACCAATCTAGTTCCACAGTCAGACGCTGATGAATCTTAGCTATGGACAAAGAACTTTCTTTCGAATTGCTCTTCCTTCGTTGATTGCTTTTGAAGTACGGTCGGTCTTCTTGGTTTAGTAAATCATTCTTTGTCTCAATTCAGTGTAGGAGATGAGATAAATTCATGTCCTGCCCAAGTAACTGCAGGACACGCCGCAACAGTAACTTTAAAGGGATCACCCTCGAAATGCGAGAATTTCATAATGCAAAAATCCGATCGAGGTGTTTCTTAAACACGGTGAAGTCCCAGCATTTTTGAATTCATGTGTGTATTGGAAGTGGACAGGGTCCCAAATTTCTGCGTCATCACTCCCTCACCATCTCTGCTCGAAACTGAGGTGGGCGGGTTTGTAGTCCAAGGACAGCTCTTGGATTCAATCTTGAATATTTTCCGGTACGCTTATCTGCTAATAAGTGGAGATAAGCTGCTTGAATCTCAACTTTTGGACGATAGGCGGTGATACTGCATTAGCTGCTGTCGCCACGGGATCTGGAAAGCGTTAATTGGTGGACGGATGGGACAAAGTAGCACATTCGTCCCTCGTCGAACGTTGTTCAATCAATTCCAGATTACAACTTTCACAGGAATTCCTCGAGGGAAGATTTCGACCACCTCACGCAAAAAAAGTGTTGTTCCTCTGATGTTTTCTGGCTGCGTTTTAAAATTAAGGTTAGCAACTTCTTGTTTTTTACATGTCTCTGAAGTCTGAAAGGTCACAGGCCGATTAGGAGGTGTGGCTACGCTCGAATTTCTTTGTGACGGGGTAGAACTAACAAATGAGAAATACGCTGTACTATCTGTGTCCTGTCAAGGATATCTTTTATCGGTGTCAGCAAATCCACTGACCCCTGTGACAGCACGCAAAAATTCCATGGAGTGGAAATCTTCTAAGAAGATGACATATACAGGAAGTAATAAAAATTGTTTTCATGACAATCGCGAATAAGACAAAAACAGAATCTGGCGTCAATAAACAGCGATATAATTTTTGCAAAAATGTTATTCATTCAAATTAAATTAAAATTTATCTCGTAGAGTATTTGCGGAAAGAGTGAGATTTTTCTCAAAGAGTCATATTATTTCTTTGCGAAACCATATTTTTCTATTTAGGGAATGTTTTTCATTAGTGATTATTGAAGTATTTCAGCGTTTTGTGCTGTCCTTTATATTTAACAAATGCAGTGTGTTGATCTGAAACAGGTTATGAACTAGAGTCATCGCGTTTTAACCTTCATTAGCTAGGCCTAAATCGTCGGCTAAAAAATCAAATTTTTGATGAGCCTGAAGCAAAAATGTTTCAAGTGATGTCAATATCATGTAGGAAAAATGCATTGAGATTGGTGAAGGTTTAATCCTGTCGCCTTGTCCAGATAGTGGGTCGAGAGTCGGGATGGACAGCGTCATTAATGTAAGGCAGTTAGACAGATAAATAGGCTATGATCACATGTAATTTTCTATATATATATCGTGTATATATGTATACCTCTTCGGAAACAAACGCTCTACAGCGAAAACACAAATTTGTATGCATAAACTCTGATTAAACACTTAACTATGCACAGAAACACAAGAAAGGAAACTCACAAATATATTTGACGTTTTAACGGGCAGGCTTCCATCTTGAGAATGCCGTTCTCGGAGAAAGAGCGACAATTTGAGAATACGCTATCCCTCGCATCTCTATGTTTGAATCCCCCGGTGATCTTGGCCGCTTTGCGCAGACACGAGGTAGGCCGCGGGTAGCCGATGTGCGCCCAAATTGGCCCGTTAGCAAGTGCGGTGTGGTATCCATCTCGTCGGCCGTCGCCACCTCGGAAGCGACGTAACGGTCTTTTATCGGCGTCGCTTGTCCCTATCCGAGAATAAATGTCGAAGTAAATCTCTTAGGAGCGGTTTTCGTCATAATAAATGCAGAGTAAATTCAAATGTTTTCCAATGAATCGCCGGAATAATCTCGCTTTCACATGTTAGGTAGCATTCATAAAAAGGAGCTATATAGATTTCTAAAACGTTGTTATGATAAGTGTAGCAGCATATCTAGATTATCAGTCGAGGCCCTAAAGCTTCTGTTCTTCTGTTTTCTGGACTCATATCTTGAGGCTACGTTCAGAAGCATTAGTAGCATTGGGGCGTTTGAGTGACTCTCGGAGGTTCTACCAGAATAATAAACTTCACGCATTAAATCCCGTGACATCGGTGTGGCCCACTTCTGTCCGTTGTGAGCGTCGAAGGGGAGAGGCCACAGTCACCCGCGTTGGGATCGGGTACTGTGCGTTGACCCACTATTTGCGGGAAGTAAGACGAGGCCCCGTGGCGACAACTGCAACTCTCCACTGAGAGCGAGGCATCTTCTGACAGAGTGGATGAGTGTTCGTGAAATGCTTAACGTTTAAGGGCATTAAATCACATATTCTAAGTGATGACCACGAGAACCCTGTGCAAGTTCATGGTATTTTGTTTAATACTGGCCTTTAAACCTCTTATAATATTGGAATTTTTAAATTTTATATCATGTTTTTACTGATTCATCCAATTTCTCCTTTAATACATGCATTAAGATTTTAAGATTAAGGCATTAAGATTATTTTAATCGGCTGTAATTGGCGCAAAATCACCATTGTTGTCAAGGCACCCAGGAAATTAAACACCTGGTTATTGGGGGAGCTACGTCGTTAATCATTTATGGGGTGATGCTTAATTTTCACTGAGTATCTCATGCCGCACAACTGTTAAAAATCTCGATCCTGGAGCGCCGCTGCGTTGGGTGCATTTCAGTGACGCGTGATCCTTGTGAGCGGGTGAAGGAGTGATGGCGACTCCTGGGTGACGACACACCCGGAATCCGAACTGATGGATCCCAGCGCTCCAAAACTCTTCTCCCACGACACCCCCTCCCCTTAAATTAGGGTCGGCCCCGCGGCCCACGCGCGCGCAAACGCGGCCTCCCCTACGCCGATTCCCTCCTACGCATTCTTCGACTGATTGCCTACGCGCCCTCCCTAACGATTCCATTCTCCTACCCCCCTCACCTCTTTTCCATTTTTCTCTCCTCCTCTTTATAGCCCGCTCCCTCCTACACAGGGGTTTGGATTTGGAGGGTGCACAGATATCCGCGCTCTAAGCGAATTGGATTCCACCGCGATCTCTTTGCCCGAGAGGAGGCAAGTGGAATTCCACCTTTTGACCGATGGAGTTATTCATTTTTTCATATTCCTTAGTGGTATCCCGCAAGGGCTACCTTATATTTCATTCTTCATCTCCTCATAGAAGAATAAAAGCAAGGATTGTGCGTTGACACTGGAGGCTAAAGATTAAATGAATGGATTGATGACGTGATTCCGCTACAAGCGAAGGTGAAAATTTTCCGTGACCAGTAGTAAAATGAAGTTTGGACGTATTTTAAGGTATTTCTTGAAGGAATAGTGTATGGAAATAACTGCGCATAAAGAACCTGGATTCGATAAGTCCCTGAATCAAGTAATAAAGTGAACTTGATTTTAGAGCTGCGTTCGATCAGTTCTTGTTTCAAACGGCATAATGAGGAAAAATAAGTAATTTTCTGTTAGTTATGGAGGCAAACAACACATATTATGGATAATAATTATTATCACATAACTTCTTTAAGACGAATAAAGAAACACCAACTGCTTCTGAGTATCAAATGACTATTAAAAATAACCGTGAACTCAGTAGTCAACCCTAAGTTCGGTTTGGTAGGTAATGATAGAGTTCACCCAGTACTAAGCCCAACGGCGTCTGAAATTCTCACGTCAGGTTAGGGGGGGCAGTTCCTTTCCCTGTGCCGGTTATGGTTTCCCAGGAAGATCTAGTACCCGAAAAATCACATAGCTTGGGTGAAGCTGTAGGTACCCAGAGAGACTTACCTGGGGATCGAACCCGGGCCCTTCGGTCAGTTGTCCAACGCCAGTTGTCAGTTGTCCCTTGGACTACCGCGACCCACCCAAATGAATATATTGTATTTTATTTGCAATATTCGATAAGGGATTATTCGCGCTCTATCGCACCATAAATGGATGTAGAATACAATATATCAATATACACCACTATGATACGAAATGGTGTGCGCTCAATAAGCTCGCGACCTCATTGCAGAGACACCTGTTCGATTTGCAGCCCAGCGGGCCCGGGTTCAAATCCCGGCGGTGTTGAATATTTTTCAGAGGTATCTCGATCCCTACTTGGGGTGCTTTGTGGAGGGTACTTTGAGTGAGTACGCCGTCCGTCGGATGGGACGTTAAGCTGCGGACCCCTTGGCGCCTTTCGTGAAGAGTAGGCTAATGCCAACTCCGGGTTTCTCTCCACCCTTCATCCTTTCCTGTCCATCCCCTATGGCGCAAATGACCTCAGCTGTCGGTCGCCTCCCCTCAAAACTACTACTCCTCCTCGATTTGCAATTTACATTGCGAGGTGATCGGTGAGGAGGAGAAGGGGTGATGAGAGAGGTTCTAGGGGGGTGGAGATTCTGTTCCCAAGGTGGAAGGAGCCGATACGTGCGTAAATGTGAAAGGTCCACCGTTTACTCCATACTTGTTTATCCCAACTTTAAAATCTGACGTGAATTCTCGAATAAATCCCACGTCTCATTCTTTAAGATACTACTCCATTCATAAATTGTTATGTTTTTCTTCAGCGTTTTGTAGCTGGAAAAACGTAGAGTTGCAGTTACAACCTTCCACGTCAGTAGTTGTAACGTTGCTGTTTTGAGCTGCTGCTCTTTCCATCGAATATGTCAACCAGGCCAAGGATTGTCGACCAAGCAGTATACGATTCATCATTAGATACCCCTTGGCAAAAAATCCCTGCTGAACGGTAGAAATGGATGGCGGTGATTGTTTCGTGTGTTGTGTTAACGTTAGGACGTATCGGTGAGGCTCGAGTGGTGCCGCCTTTGGGCTGCTTGCTGCACCAGCGGCGGAGTGATGCAGGGGAGCCTGAAAGGAAGGCCACCTGCGATCATCCGGATCCAGTCTGTGACTGCTCCATCAAGAAAGCTGAGTTTCTTTAGCGCTTCGTTCTCGCTTGATGGATGCATTCTCATGCAAATGTAAACTTAATTCAAGCTGATGTCCAAATAGAATGAAGGAGGAGAATCGGTGGGAAGGCCTACTGTCGCACGTCTCCTTGCTATTTAGTTGCTCTGATTACTTGTTTCTCCATGAGGTCAGCGGTTAAAGTCGTTTCAGACTTCGTGTCCGCAGAGATAGTAACGTCCATCTGAATTTAAAAGCTCAATCTGTCTCTTCGTACATACTATCGTGGTAAATATCCATCATATTATTTACTTCGGTTGATGAATTACTGAAAGACTACGATGCTTTGAAAAAATAAATAAATTTTAATTAGTACAATGCGTGCGTGCTTTTGTCATCTTCCTCAACAGCTGTCAGGAACGCCTACCTTGGGCGCATCTTAAATGTCTTGCAACCGAATTATATTACCAAGAAATCTTGATAGGGAGACGAGTGTAAAATAATGTGTCATATGGAACAAATTTCTTTGATTTTACTCCATTAATCCGTCAGCGGAAGCCGTTGCAAGTTGAAACATTTTCAGCTCACTTACGTTTGCTTTTAATGATGGACGTTGGGTTTTGCGGAATAGTCTTGATTTTGCGGTGGGTTTCGCGGAATCCACGGCACATAAGTGCGTCCAAAAATATCACTTCACTCTGTGTAGAGTAGTGTCGTTGGATATACAGCGCTATTGATTATTTCTTGTTGAGCTAAGTTATCCAATGTTGGTTGAAATGGACCAACACCCAAGGAAGCCCTGGAATAGACATTGCGAAATCCTTTCGAAAAAAATAAGTAAAGGTTCTCGTGCGAACGATTTGGCTTCCCTTTGTCAACCTCGCGGTGCTTCCACTTGTAGAGAGGGCGTGAGAGACGTTCACCAGAAGGAGGGTAAGTGGGGGGGAGTGCTTGGTGCGAGGGTCGTCGGGGGGGGGGGAGGAAACAGGAGGAAAGGGGCATTCGGTGCGTGGGACAAGTGGTTCCTCACTTTGATTGGACGTGGGGGGAGAAGGAATAAAAGACATGGCGGGGTCGCCCAAGAGGACGTCTACCGCCGAGGCGGAGAGGGGAGGGGGGCTCTGAGAGGGGAGTGCGGGCATTGTTGCCGCCTATTCCATCTGGTGCATGAATGAAAACCCTCCTCCCCACCTTCCTCCTCCCTTGCTCTCAACTACTCATCGACTTTTCTGCTGCAGACTTCACAAAATCTTGGCTCTTTCTGCACCAGGCATTTCTATCCTCACTTAATTTTCTCATTCCCCTCCCTACTCTTTCACCTCTCTCTCTCTCTCCCCCTTTCCCCAAAACATTGATCTCTTCGCTCCGATCGACCTCTCTCCTTCATGATTCCTTCTTGCACCCTCGTTTGACGTTACACCTCGCGAGTAGATTGATAGGGATTATCTCTATTAATTAAATATTTCCGGCTGCGAATCATTTTGAGGGAGTCGACAATAATACCATGTCAGTAAAGTGCAATAAATCAGTAATCGTGTTTTAAGTGAATTGCAGTCATCACCAGTTATCAATCATCTGGTTGTTTTTTGCGCCTATATTTCTCTCCCAGATAGCTTCTTGATATTTCATAACTCAACACTTTTTCATCCCACTTAGTAGGATTGATGCCTTTCAGCCATCTAAATTTCCCAACCACCTATTCTGCTCACTGTTATACTTTATGGAATATTCACTAAAATATTGTTTTCTTCGTAATATTTCCACATTTTTTGTTCTTCCTCTAACTTTCCTCGTAAGAAAGTTATATGCGAAGCTAGATTAGGGATAATCAGGAAGAAAATATGTGAGAGCAAGTGGCAATGCTGAATTTGGAAGAAAAGAAAATGTGGAAGATATCAGCTCGATGATTTTTGAATTTTATCCAATTATTCATCTGTGGACGGAATCGTCGTGGTAGCCTATTGTGTGAGCTTCCGGTTTCGAGTTCCGGGTGATTCATTTGATTAGCCCCATCTATCAAATCAAGTATTGCTATATTCTGGTTGTCGTGACCGAATTATGGCTCAGGGAAACATTGTATTCATATTAAGTCTGTAAAAAGCAACCTGATGTGGTACGACCACGCACAGCGCATGAAAGAAGAAAGAGATCTCGAAGAACAGCAATGTAGGGGACACAGAGGTGTGAGAATCGGAAGATGGCAAAGACTAAAAAAAAGTTGTATTTAGGTAGATTTTTAATTTATACCACTGTTCCAGGAAATATTTATATGATGACAAAGTTTATGAACGATATCATCCGGGCTTCTCAAGGTGACGCTCCTTCTAGCGTTTTCTTCTTACGTGTTCACTGTTAAATGATCGAATGCTTAGGAGCGCGTTCTTCTTAATCCCATCTAATATCCACCGAGAGTGCCGGCACCATCGATTCCACTTCCAGGGAAGTTTTCAATATTAGAATCCTGTCCTGCCTTTTGGAGCATTGATGAGGCAAGAGGAGAAGTCAATTTATTACGTCGCGTGAGTTGAATGGAGAAATACATCTTCGGAGGGACCATTAAGTAAACCAAGCCATTGATCGCGTTAGCACCCCTTTAGGATCGAACACGGGAAATGGATTCAGACAGCGGCTATTACTCTAGATCTACAAACGTGGAGTACAGTTGGCGTTCTCGTGACTCCACAAAATGACTCCATGGATAGCAGACGAAATAATACTACCCATCGATTTACAGTAGACCTATCAGCAGCATTGTCACCATAAGCAATCTTTAAACGACGATGAATCTCAGAAGGAGGCACTTTTTCAGCAGTTAAAAATTCGATAACAGAACGCTGTTTAACTCGCGTTGATATAGCACCAGAACACATCTCCATACTTCTGCTTCTCGAAATACACTGGATGAATGAAATGACCTTAAACCTGCGCGTGCATTTCGACGGGGAATGTCACTTTCATATGTCACCAGGAGTGCTTCTGAAGGTCATTTTGTTTGTGTTATATAAGCATGTGTTCATTGCTTTTCAGCCTGCCCTCGTGCTTGTAGTTTTTTGCTTCTTTACCTGATATATTTCTGGTTGAAAACGGAATATTAACCTCAAGGTGTGAGCCCAAGTGTTTTTCAGCAAAGATTTTTGCATGGCCTACAAAACATGGCCTCAACCTACGTATTTACCAGCATCGTTCTAAAATTTGAATTGGACAGCGTTAACGTGACTATCTTGACAGGATAAAAATTGAATTCTGATTTTCGGGTGAGATGTAGTGGTCTGTAGAAAGTCTGAGGTCAACCATTCCATGGTACAACTTTTGCTAGATTTTGCCAATTTAATTTAAGTTTTTCAATGCTGAATACTTTTATTTCGGCAAAAAATCATACGGCACTACATAAGAAGGTTTTGACCCCTTTTAAGGCTCTTCTCGTGACATAAGACAATGTAAAATATAATGGTTTTTCATCAAAACTAAAATTTTTATCACTTAAAATGCTTTTTTAGACTCCATACTTCTTTTTATCTTGTAAGTGACTATTGCCCTAATTTCTTATTAAGACCTTAACCTTCGATTGCATAAATGACAAATTAGCATATTACCATATTGCAGCACACAATCCATGAACCAAGGAATAAAATTGTATGATAAGAAGCAATTAAAATAATTTTGCTCGGAAGTTTTTAGAATAAACTTACTTTCCGAATAGAGTGTAGCATTTAGCAAGCGGGAGTAGATTATCCGAGTCGGGAAATGAAAGGAAACGTTTCCGTAAGAGTTAATCCGACCACATTTACTTCAGTGTTTTTCTGGGCATCATTATGCTAAGTTGAAACTTAATGGAAGAAATTACGGAGGTAATTTACCGGAAGCAGGATAAGATATTAATTCTTCTGGTCATAAATATTAATTGCGGGTCATGCATCTCCGATTCATCACGCTCGTCTTCGTGAAGATAATATTATCTGTTTATTTCAATCAATAGCTGGTCATTGATTGTTACTAAATTTTAGCCCTTTAAAAAGGAAATATCTTTGAGAAAACAATGTGCTTGGGTTTTACTCGATTAATATCCGCTAATTCTGGAAAGGTTGACCTGCCACTGATAGTGAAAATACGAGTTTACTTGTGTACGATTTATTAGCGAGTATTGTATTCACACAATATTGTCCGAATCGGTTTCCAAATGAATTGCCCGTCTCGCCGTCCAAACGTGTCTCCCCGCCCACCCCTTCTCCTCGGGGCGATCGAAATGACGCCCTCGCCCACGGCGGCGGCGGCGCCAAGGACTGCGAAATCGACGATGGGGTGTGCGGTTAAGGCGCGGGACAGATCCACGAACGAAAGCGGTAATTATTCAATCGAGGGAGGAGAGACTGGAGAAATTGACACCGGATGCGGCGAGTTGTGGGAAATTGCCGTCGTTGTCTCTTTTTGGCGAGGGGCGGGGGAGGAGGGAAGGGGAATGAATAGGGTGACATTAGGAATGGGGAAGACGGCCGCCAGTGAAGGAGCGCGCGATCACGGATCTTCATTACATGCACGCCTCTACGGGCTATCGTTATAACGAGAGTGTTCCAACACTTTTTTCCAACTATCTCGGCACGGCACCCAGCGTAACACGATTCTGGCGCTACAAGGAATCATTGGAGCTGGCTCGCAAAAGTCACGACCCCCAACTCTTTCGAGGCGCGAAAATCATTTGAAAATTGTTGGGACACTGCGATGCAATGGAGGGATGCACTCCCTCATGTCAAATCAGTCCTATCCCTTCATTTGACTCTGCCATTTCACCCTTACTAAATTCAATTTTACGAGTATAGTCAAATTATTCCTTATAATTTATTAAATTACTACCCTTATCTGACACTTGCTAAGGTTTTCGTTCCCCATCTCTGAGAGTGTTTCCTTTTGGTTCAACCCATTTATTCATGCATAGATATATTCGTAGAACTGGCACCGCATATTGGCTTAAATGGCGGTTTTCGAGAATAAGAAAACGTTTCAGACCAAGCATTCAACCAATCAGTCTAAAACCATAAATTTCTTTTTCGGGTGAATCTTCAGTTTCAAACATTTGAATTATGTATCTGAAGATCATTTACCTCGTTCGTATGCTTTTTATGCGATTGCCTTGACACCTTTGTCTCTCTTATACTTTGACCACCTGCACTACATTCGACTCGATAAAAAAATGGGCTGAGAAATCAAGTAATCGAATTATTTTAAAACCAAATCATACGAAACTAGATTATTTTTAAAATGAAATTGTTCGTTTGTGTTATTTTTAAAAATTGATATTATTTAATATTGAATCATTTTTCCAATGCTTATTTTAGTAGTCGAAAACCAAATAATACTATGTCTACTGGATGCATTAGGCGTTACAGTTTTGAGGGAAAGATCGCATCTTTTCATTTTTTACTTGTAAACTAATGTTTGAGAGAGACTCAGTTTGAGAATTACAAATAGTATTCGTATGCTTTTGCACTACACTCTTTGTGGATTCGTGTAGCATTGAAGACATTTTACTTCGCCCGTGTTTCGCCTCGCGAGGCATCCACTCTTTCGAGTGTCGGGCGCCCTGGTGGGGGGGGTAGTCCCCCTCCCCCTACCGCTCTCCCGGGAGGGGAGCGGCGCCTCACGTGAGGCAGACGCTGAATGCTTTGCATCCGCCCCCATGAAGGCGGGCGGCGACGTTCAGCGCCGGCCTCGGATTCAGTTAACATTGGCTTCGGGATTTATCGCCTGCATCGACACAATAATCCGCAAACCTTCGCAAGGGCACCAGCCACACTTTTATTAATATTAGTCCACGCCTTCAGTCTAATATATATTAGTAAATATACAAAAACACTCCTGCACATACACGCACTTATAACTTATTACATAAGCAAAATCTGGAGATTCCAGCCGACCCCTTCCACCTACGGTTGTGCGATATTCCTTTTTCAATAGAGACCGTCGTTCAGTAATTCAAATCGAGTTGAAAAACGACGTATCGACGTGGATATAATTTTCGGGTGCATGGAAAAATATCGGCGATATAAATTATATGTATCGACTTATGTTATAGATGCAGGTATGTCTTGTAATTTCGATATCATCGTTCAAATGTGTATGAAACACATTGGAACTGTTCTGAAACAAGCAATTTAATCAGATTGCCATGAAAATTAAATGAGTGAAAAAATTATTAATAACTGTTTAGGTGCCAATGTTAGGGAAACCATAATTGGTGGTGCCGTGCTATATATGTACTTAAATTTTTTTACATTCTCTCTAATGACTCATTTCTCCCGCAGGTCACACGGAGCACTTCACCTTCGAGAACACGACCGCGGACGTCTCGAGTATAGCCCTCTCGTTTTATTCCGGCCTCTTCGCGTACAACGGATGGTGAGTACGGGTGCCATCCCGGGAGGGAGGTTGGCCCCCACCCCCGCGCTTCGAGTTGGAACCGCGCGCGAGGTCCCGAGGGGTCCCACTCCGTCGGTCGACGGCTCGTGCTGACCTCATCGAGAAAATAGAGCTGCCCTTTAAACTACACCCAGAGCCTGGGTGCTAAAACATTCACTCAAGCCGAACGTGAGCGGAATATTAATTCTGCCTGCTTTCCCATTGCTGGCGAAAATGATGTTGTGAATTGGAGTTCGTGAATAGCGTATATTTACGGATTCTAAAATGACCGTGCAGAGCAATGGTTACGTCGTTAATTCCTGCGCCAAAATTATGCACGACCCAAAATATACGTATCTAACTGGTCACAGATATGTGTTAATGTTTGGAGAATGTATTCGGGTAAGAGGATAGATAAGGTATCTGTGACTTGAATGCAATGAATATTGATGAGTTTCATTTGATGTTAATTATAATTGTTGGCCCTCTGAGAACTATAACTCTGGGCACCACGCCTGATTCTCTACTTCCGACGGTAAGAAGAATACGATATACCTTTCCTCCCTTTCGTCGTGGAGAGCAGAGTCCCGGAATATGTTGGGCGCTTTGCGGTTTCCAATTCCGGAAGGGATGAGGGCGGAGGCTTGAGGGTGGAAACGACCACACCCGCCCTGCGCCTGCGTCGATTCCACCTGCGAAAAAAATATTCTGCGGTGGGGTGATTTTCTACGTTTAAAAAGAAGAAATGTGTGCGTTGGCATTCGGCGAGGAACACTGTACCAGTACATATGAGTAACATTATGACTGGAGATGGAATTTGAACTGACCCTCAGAACTAATGCATTCTGTCGTGCATTTTTAAAGCGCCTCCAAATTAAATGAGCACATTTTTCCGTGAACTTTTCCCTTCATCGGAGCCTCTCATTTTTCGCGGCCCCCTTCATGCAATCCAAAATGTCTTTTCTATTGTCCTCCTTGCTTGCACAAGCTTCTCCCTTTTTCTCTCAATCTTAACGTCATGGAAGGAGCTTTCGCATTCCTGTGAACCTCTACATCAGATTTGATGGAAGTGAGAATAATTGCTCCTGGTTGGGAAACCTATAGTAGACAGGTCGAAGGTTAGGAGCGAAAAACGAAAGGTAGTCCCCGCAGGGTACCTCAGCGAGACGACTGCAAAGGCGCCTGACCCCTTTTAAGATGTCACCATTTAAGGGATAGTGTCATGTTAAAAACATTACTGAGTGGGCAGACGGGAAACTGTCGGTCCACTTAGTAATGAATTGCTTTTATCTATTACTCTCATGGTGAACGGAGTCTTTGGTGAAAAATATGAAGTCATCTATGTATATCGAAATTTTCATGCATATCATTAAAGACTGTAGTTTGGATAAAGTTAAAACTTTATGGTTTCAGGCTTCACATCGAGAAAGTTGTATATTCACAATAACAGGAAAGACAACGAACCACAATAACCATTAAATGGACTCTGCAACCGAAGTGTTTAGCACATGTAATTCCTGAAGGTTTGAAGATGGGCGCACAGATGGAGATCATACTCGGGGGATCGTTAATGGACTCAAATGCATGGACTCAGCGCAACGAACGAATATTTCCCCAATCGTCTCAAGTTGTTCTTAGCCCAACTGACCATGGAAACACAAACACACGCACGTCCTCTCCTCCCCCCGTACTCGCCCCTACACCGCTTCCCTCCAACTTTCCCTCAACGCCTCAGTTATTTTCTCTCTCCCCGTCGCGCCCCACCCGTGCGTGACTTACCTCCCTTCCACCGCTCACAAGGGAAAGTTAGCTATTACGTTGCACATTCGTTCAAAAGGAATACTATTCACGTATAGAGCATGCGGTGAGATTTTATTTGTTTGAATCGGTCAAATCGAAAAACAATGTCATGCATTTTGCATTTACGCTACACGTTCGCACAGCCATAGATATACGAGTATGAATATGTCTGAGGGATCAAGCGCATTAAAAATAAATTATGATTTCAATGGGTATTCGAAGCACTACTGAAGTTAAAGCTTTCAGCTCCTTTGCGATGGGATGAACACGCCCTCTCGAGAAGGCGTGTCCATCCCATCCCAAGGGCGTAAATCTCGTGAGAAATGGTAAGCTCGTGAGAGAAATCTCGCGTGGAGAGATGAGGCAGATGGGACCTCTCGGAGGCAGACCATTTGCGAGCGTTTGCTTTTGATTCGACTCACGCACTTCAACCCCAGTTCTGAAGAGGAGTCACGGGGAGAACTCCCTGGAGGCTAGGCTAGCCTCCGAATTTTACAGCCACATGGTTCCCTATAAGCCACCGCCAGGATTTGTGGCAGATTCACGTGGTCCCGCTAAATATGTCAATGACCTTTAAAACTTTGTTCCTCACTGCAATTAGGTTGAACATTATTTTCTAGTTTTACTGAATAGAAGAGTGGTTAAGGCTATCGCAAGGAAATTAAAGTTGCCCAAATCACTTCGAATATATTTTCCTGGGATAAATCACTGCAATTATTTGTTCGATTTACATCTGAGTATAAAGGGGTTCCCAGTTTCGCATGTTATATCATCTGCATACGCACCCTATGCGGACTTGAATGGTTACAACTTGGACACAACTATTAGCTATGCGGCCAAAAATAGCTAGCTGAGTGCCCTTTTATAGAAGAGACTGAGTAAAGAGTAGGGTAGGGGGCACACCCCGAATGACTCGAAATTACCTCAAATTGAAAATACAAGTTCTCGGGTGGACGGAGGTCAGAATGTAAGCAGCAGGGCCCTCCCTTTGAATGGACTTAGGAAGCAACATCGAGGTCGAGCATTCCGAAATATTTTCCATTGCAAGTTTCGGCCGAAGAGTAACACGTCGGTAAGAACGGTCACGTTTTTAACTTGGGGGGGGGGGGGGCAGAAGGAGAGGTCTTTTTAGAGGAGATATATTTCAGAATTACTCAAGAGTGTGAAGAAAGATTTGACCACCGCGTTGTCGGGTGGGTCATTCGTATTACTCTCCGATTGTTAAGGAGGAGGGGAAACCATGGACGCTCTTCGGGAAACCTGAGGCGCTGTTTTGGGGTGGGGGAGAAGGTGGAAGATAGTCGCCATGTGGGGATTAGAAATGTGATGGAATGGGTGGGATTAACCGAAGTAATAAGAGCGTTGGTGAGAAACGCGAAGGTAGGAATTTTTTCATAGGGATTTAATGCATCAAAGTCCGGTGGAACAGAGAGGAGATTGAAAAATCATACTAAATTTGGAAAGGAAATGCGAGTAGAGAGAGCTATTATGCTAGGGAGAGAATGGACTGATGTGAGGCATGTTTTGGTAAGGTTCATATTTTTGAGTCGTTGTACCCTGAAAGTCAACGCTAGGGTGTGTGGCAGGGGGTGAATACCCATCAGACTAATTTTGACCCGAATATTTTTACCGTGGTCGGACAGCGTTATTTAGATAGATCCCTTACCGTTCGCCGAAAAAATGTCGTCTTATACCTCGTATAGGTCCTACATTTAATCTCTCTAAATTCATTGACGTAATCTCACCCACCGTAGTACGATTGGTAAAAAATGCAAGAGATTTAATTTTTAATTTTACCTCATATTGGTTACAAGTAAAATAACAAGTGAAAATTATTGTGGAAATGCTAAGGTATGGAGGAAAGGCAGGTCTGACAGTAGGAATTTTACGTGCAGACTTTTAGGAAATGTACCTAAAGTGGTACATGATGAAATTAATTCAATTTACATGTAATGAGTTAGCTCAAAGAAAAATTTTCTAATACATAAGACGTGACCAGAAGGAGGTGAGATCAATTTTCTTAGATAGGTAGGCAAAGGAACAATGTGAAAATGATAGGAGAGAAAGGAATTAAAATTATTATAGGAAGAAAAATTATGTATGAATATTTTGCACAATTAAATATTAAAAACATAGCGAAGAGCACTTTCGTCAGCGGTTACGAACTGATTTGGAGACAACCTCTTCTTCCATCGACGGATGAAGAGGAGGACATTAGTATTTACTGAAAATTAACTGGACTAATGTCTGCTAGACATTAGTGAATACTGTGTGTGAAGTCTTCACTAACAATAGCCTGTCAGTTTTCCGTCTTTTTTGTTTTTCCCTCGTTGCTAATCAGTATTTCGAGAGCCAAAGGAATGAATTGGAGCTTATTTCAGCCTAATTGTTCAAAACCATAATAGCGACTGAATTTTACTGAGAATTTATTCGTGACTTCTTGAGGTTTTCATTCGAGATTCATTTTATCTCTATCCAATAAGCCTGTATTATAATAATTCTCATTTCCTTGCTCAAATTTTCAAAATAATATCAAGGCAAAAATGCCATATAGTATTCTTCATTGATGTTAGCTTGTCCCTGGTCGCTTTCTACCTGCGTAGACATTTACTCTTTTATGAACTAAAAAGAGTATTTCAGCCGATTTTTTTAGCCAGTTGAAGTTGCCAGGGCGGAAAGTGTGTTGCGGGTGGCAAGATTCATGATCGCAAAGTTTGCCTTACAACAAAATCACGATAGTGTGCGAAAGCAAAAAATATTCGCGATCCCACTCTGAATACTTCTTATTCCACTTTATTCTGCGCCGGAAGCATCACCATCGGTGCTAAGGAAAATGTCATTGCCGACTCCACAGCAATAATGACCCATATAATAGTGAATTTCCTATCAGATTTTTCTTTGCGAAATCAAATCAAAATCGAATGCATGTATGTCAGTCCAATACTTCGAGAACGCTGTCAGCGGGATGATAGACGGTACTGCGGGTCCGATCCGAAGGTCTCGATCGGACGGACAGTGTCCACACCTCACACCGTCCGTACACTTGGAAAACCTATCGCTTGCAGTAACTCCGGCACTCGACCGCCAGGCTGTACAGTTGTCAACTGTGAGGAGGAATCTGAACAAACATGCCAGACCAACATGTAACTGCATATGTAACAAGTCCGTCTGTATTTAAAAACAAGATAACAGCAAGTCCCTGAAACCATATGCTGACCTCAGAAATACCAACTCACCCTGCACCTATCGGCGAAATGTCTACAGATATTTCATAAATGTCTACATTTATAGGGGCTGGGCGGTCTTGATCTGTCAAACTTGTAACTTGGCAGATCGTATCTTTTATCGTAGATTTAATCCACGAACGATCATTTTCGTATCTCTACGGGGCTGATCCGTCGAATCGTATGTCTTATTTCGCAGTTAATAGCTGATGAGATATATCTCCCTTCCTTCCGCTTACGTGGGAATTGACTGATGGGGTTGCTCTTACATTCCAGAGCTAACAGTAAATCCGCTTGTGATGACTTGCTTCAGGAGGCTTCGGGAGGCCTGACTACATTAAGAATTAACGCAACTTAATGCATAAAATATCCGACGTCTCAGATATAAGGTTAAGATGCAGATAAAAGCTCGTCAGAAATCAAACTCAGGGCTTATAATGTTGGTGATATGGTATGGCATTACGGTATCTCTAGGCGTCGTGAACCTGTGATCATTTGACTTAAGCGGAGTATTTTAATTCAACATATATGTCCATAGGTGTCTAAAAACAATTAGGGGAATTCAAGAAAAGTGTGGATTAAGATAAAATCGTAGGAGTATTGCAACTGATTTGGCGTGCATAAAAAGTGTGCATTTCAACTAAATAAGTTTAGTTGAATTTTTACGTAATAACGTTTAAGTTGAGCAGGATATTAGTATATTCAGCTGGATACATTTGATGGAGGATAATTTCTCGCGTTCTACTTTTGGACTGTATTTCACCAACGAAAATACTTCCTTGATTTTTAATAGTTTCCTATTTTACCATTTTTTGTTCACTATTATCTTTTCATATTGCACTTTAACAATATTCCAATTGAATGGGTAATTGGTGAATATTTAGAAATATAATGAAGCGTTGTCATTTACAGTTGACTGAAGTAATTAAAGATTAATGATTTAGGTAAATATTGTGAGCTTTCAGAAGGTTTGTGATACTGATCCTTTTTGCCTCCAGAATTCAAGGCAACGTGTTCATTAAACATTTAAGAAATCTTTAGCTAGGCCCTTATTCTATTTTTTCTCTTTTCTCGTATGTACGAGACTTATTTTAATGAGGCATAGCTTGATGTCTCCCCTTATTTGCTGAGGCCATATCACCCAACCAGTACCAAGGAAAACAGCCTCGCGTTGTGTTTTCCTCGGATATTTTCGTTCAGAAGCGATGGTCGAGAAAGTCACCGAGTAGCACAGTGTTTGCCAAGCATCGTAATAAGCCTGGCATGGATGCGATGAGAGCATTACTTCTTCCCTCCGCGGAGGGCCAATTAAAATTGAGTGTAAGGCTCCGCAAGTATGTCTCCCTAAGCCGATTAGGCTTACGGAGAAAAGTCGGGATGCTTCAAATTGTCTTTTTAAACTACTACTGTGTGGGCTGAGGAGGAATCGGTTTCGCGTCCTGGGAGACAAATTATTCTCGTATGTTTTCATTGGTGAAATTGGTGTATTCTCTCAGCGGCAAAACCGACTTAACGGTGTGCTCCATTGATACAGGGGGCAGGAAGGGTGTGGGTTGTATTCGAAAGCTGTGCACCAGTCAGGGAGCGCTCGGGAGGGCATGGGGTGGCGATAGGCAGGCGCCGAGTTGCCCCTCCTCCCAGAGTTGAGCAGTTTTCAGGGAAAATTGTATATTTGATACAAAATGCTCTCATATATCTTGTTCTTTGGTACAAAACAGGCACATTGCAGGCATAGTGCATATTTCATATGCAATGCAAAGCAATCGTTGCATACATTTTCGATAAAAAATGCTTTAAATTTCGTTAAACATTGACTTGGAGTAGGTAAATGATGTATACCAAAAGCAAATTAAATAACCTTTTTTGCAAACGTAGTATGTATTTGAATCATTGCAGTGCAATAAAAAATTGACTTTAATTTCAGGCAAAATAATCAATGAAATTAATTGAGATAAGATGAATAGTGTCTTATCAAGCTCTTATCGTTATTACCAGGTGGGCAGTGAATGCTAAATTAAATTATTTCAATTCAACATACCGTACTCATAGTGATTTAATCTAAATGAAGAAAGTTTAAATTATATAGTAGACTCATACTTCCTGGCATATAGGGTTTATAGTTCGGCCATATATTTTGCAATGTTGGAATTTTGATATCACCAAGGCAAAATTTTTAAATCTTAGTTGCTTGAAGAATTACTTCTCGAAGATATCATGAGCGATTCAAAAGAAAAAAACCTCTCAGCATACTCAGCAGAGCACTACTGACATACATAGATGTGTATTGTATTAGAAACAGAACCCTGACAAGAGGTCACTTAGGTACTGATTAAGAGCCTTCATTTCATGTAGAAGGACTCTGTAATCCATCAATAAAATGCTATTATTATTACCTTCAAGAATAAAGTTATTCCTATATATATATATATATATATATATATATATATATATATATATATATATATATATAATATTAATAATATTAATATAATATTTATTAATATATAATATTAATATAATATTTATTATATATATATATATATATATAATAAATAGGTCCATACTCTTATGATAGCAATACATTATTATTTCTTTTCTGTTGACTTTAGTTAACCAGTCTTCATATCAATTTGATAATCAGATGCTTGCCATGAGAAGAAGAGGAAGACCAGGTGTAAAACCATTTGCCATTTATTTAAAAATGCAATCTTAGCCTGCTGTGACATTTCCCTAGCAAATTAAATTTTACTTTAATATTTCCATTTGACTTTGCTTTTATGGCTAGAACTATGCTATTGCTGAACCCTCTTCAAAAATGTAAAAACCAAGTTTTTTATAACAAATATTATTTATTTACTTATGTGTAATTTACAATCGTAGTATAGTCTTCATCATAAATGATATGCAAATAATTCAGCCAATCAATACAACTTAGAATTACAGACAATCTTTATCATATAACATAGTGATATAATCTTCATAATATACAATAATAGTATACATTAAAAATTTATAAGTGAAATACTCTTTCTGGTCCTGCTAAGCCAGTCAGTTCTGTCTTGACAGCAGGTGCCAGATAAACAAAAATGATAGCTTAAAGTGTTGCAATTATAAAGGTACATATATTGTGTCACATTTGGTTCCAAGCCCTAATCCATTCTGTATAATGGCCAGCCTTTTATTCTCCCTTTCACAGGGTTTACCGACTGTAATATTCTTAAATCTTAGGTATTTCATTAAAAATTAGAGGTGCTATAACCGTCAATTTTCTTCTACTTTGATTTGTATGAATTTTTTTGTTATACACTTAATATTGTCCCTTAATGGTAATTCCTTTTTGTTTAAATCCGGTATTTTATATTTGTCCTAAAAATGGTTTCCTATTATGATGGCATATATATACTGCCTGTCTACTGGCAGAATTCCTAATTTTTGAAATATATTTCTTTCCTTTAGAATATTTGTATTTTTTGATCTAGCCTCAGACATTTTCTCTAGGATTTTTTGCTGTTTATTTTTTAGTATATTAATTTTTCACAGAGGGTAGTTGACAGTTATATTTCATTTCATAGAAGGGAGTTGACAAATTAATTAGGCTGTCATTTTATAGGCATCTATGGATTTCTGGAATTTGTGGTTTTTGGTATCAGTATTTGGACCTATTTATCACTGTAGAATCCTGGACTGAACTCTCCATTAGGTGATAAGGAAGACACCAACAATAATGCCAAAGAGGGAGAAGGCAGCAGTTCATCTTTTTATGAATAGTTTATTTTGAGTCCAAGGAAAGGAAAATTTATGCTAAAGCACTTGCTCCTTTAACTCCATGGTCATAAATGACATGCATCATCAGCAAAATCAGTTTTCTTTTCTTCATGAAAAAATTAGTTTTAAATTATAGGAAAAAATAGTATTTCAAAACTTGGAAAAGTTACCTTTAAATACTTTTCAAGTCTATTTAATGTCAATTATATTTTTCTAGAATATTGTATTATCAGGGTAATTTGGTTCATTTTATTTTCTTTTGTAATATGCATGTATGAAATTTCACATTTCCTTGAATTTTTAAATTAAGATACAAATTTCTATTTGCATCTATTTGACAATATTCATAAATCATTCATATTGATATTAATATATTCATATATCAATGGAATAATATAAGGATTTTTATTTTTTTATATATAATCATTGTTTCTTATATTGCAGGAACTACTTGAACTTCATAATTGAAGAGCTTAAGGACCCAATTAGGTGAGTTTCATATTTTCCTCCATTTTGAATGTGATTCTTCTTATTACCCATGATTTCCTGTGGTATAGACAGAAAATAGAGTAAATTGCTGCATAGTAGTTGTATGAAAAATTGCTATTTTTTGTTTCCAATAATAACTTTTAATTTTTAAATGCATAAGTGAGAAATGTTGTAATATTTTATACCCATGTATAGATGATTCAGTGGAATATGCAATTCAATAGAATTTCTGGAAAGGCTTCCTGCCGGTCATGCAGCTCGGCAAACGAGCCAGTTCTGGTGTAGCCGCATAAGAAGCTTTATTTTTGTACAGTGGTTTTTTTATTCTACATTGTAATCCTGCCTTTAGGGTCATGGTAGTCCAGGGATGGAGCGTTGGACTATTGACCAGAGGGCCCGGGTTCAATTCCCAGGCAAGCCTATCTGGGCTACCTTAGGTCCACCCAAGCTGTGTGATTTCTTGGGTACCAGATCTTCCTGGGAAACCATAACCAGCTCAGTGAAAGGAACTTCCCCCCTACCCTGATTTGTGAATTGCGCACACTGTGGGGCTCTACTGGGTGAACTCTACCATCACCATCTAAACCAACCTTTGGGTAGATCACTGTGTTTATGGTTTAATCCTGCCTTTGTAGGCAATTTTAAGTTTTTTACATATCCATACCCATATCCATACATTAAAAATTCATGTCTTGTTTATCTATTTGCTTATTCTAAAGCTTTACTTCTCTACATTTTCTGATGTTTAATTCTTATGTAATTGCTTAAACCACTTCAATATCTGGTCTAAATCGCTAAATAGTAACATAAAACCTGCCAGTGTCCTTATTTCTCTGTAAATATTTGCTGCAAATTGTCAAAGGTTGCTGCTAATGTTGGAACTGAAGTCATTAATAATATCTAGAATAGTTGGGGCTCTATAACACTCCTAATGTTATGTCTGCCTCTAATGAATTCAACTCGTCGATGACTACTTTTTGTTTATGGTCAGAAAAGAACTCCGTAATCCATTTGCTAATAGGATTTCAAAGGTCATTGTAGAAGGAATGTTGAGTCAGCAGGGTAGAGGAAGGAAGAAATTACAAATGAATGAAGAAAGAAATAATGTAAGGCGAACAAATCTTGTGATTGAAAGGAGATAATAGTCTTTAAGGATCATCCAAAATCTGCCATTTATTGGTGGAATATCTTGAATGAAAATTATATATATATATATATATATATATATATATATATATATATATATATATATATATATATATATAAAGGTATTTTCACATTTTAATGCACTTTATCTTGATTTGGTTTTCAGGAATTTGCCAAGAGCAATTGCCATTTCATGCACCCTCGTAACCATTGTGTACTTGATGACCAATGTGGCTTTCTACACCACGCTGAGTCCTATAGAAGTCCTAGGTTCAGAAGCTGTGGCTGTGGTAGGTATCCCTACCATTTATATTTTCATTGGTTTATTCTCAGCAATTTGTGCATCTGTCAAAATGGCTGTGTGGTCTCAATGTCACCATTCACTCATCATTATTGCTGACAACTGTTGTGAAATGGTGTAACCTGTGACTATGAAGCCTTTGTAATCTACTCAACATGGAAGTGCACACAATAGAGCATCTCTCTATTACCAAAATTCATTGACACAATTCCTTCAATTTAGTAATAGCAAATGTTTTGGACCATGTGAAAGACCTTGAACTCTGTTTTAGCCAGTTGTTAAATTGTTTGATGTACCCAAAATACATCTGTAAGGGACAAATTATTAGTAATGTTGTCTTTTATTATAAAACTCTCTTTTCTCTTTGATTTGATGAATGAATATTTATTCACATTTTATATATATATATATATATATATATATATATATATATATATATATATATATATATATAGATATATATATATATAAATAAATAATTAGAATGTGGCCTCCCCTATTCACTTGGTGCCCTCTTAAAGTCTCCCAGATGTCTCTCATAGTTCTCCTAGTTGGTTCTTTGTATCATCATTCCTCTTCCTCTCCTTCCATTTCTTTCAAATTCTCCCCCACAATGTTAATTTAACTAGATAGCATGCCCAAATGCCTTTCTGGAATTTTACTGTATGCAGCAAGCAATCTGGAAAGGAATTCCAGATATGATGTGCCCAAGAGCTTTAATCAGTTTTTGGAATATGATATTGCTCAGTAACAACTTTTCAATTTTAGCCTTGTATAAATATTTTTTGGTTGGAGTGGACCTTAGTCAAATTAAATATTGAATCAAAATTAAATTTTTATTGATAATTACTGTTTTCTTTCCAGACTTTTGCTAACCGTCTCTATGGGTACATGTCATGGATTATACCAGTATTTGTGGCAATGTCCACATTTGGAGCAGTTAATGGCATACTTCTGACATCATCAAGGTTTGCATATTTTTATCCCATTGTGTACATATAATAATACATAAAATAATGGTATTCTTCCATTTTATTCCTCGCTTGTGGTATACCAACTGAACACGGAGAACAATTCTTGTAATGGGATGTATTCTAGATTGAATTCATACCAAATGATTTTAAATCATGTGGTTGAGTTGAAATGATAAAGATTAAATTTTGATTAAGAACTGAAACATTACAGGATGGAACAAGTTAAAATAAATGAACAATAAAAACCACCAGCTTTAGAGTTCTAATGGTAAAGCTCTTTAGTTCAGCCAAGTCAATTGGCATTTTGATATATGTCCTCATGGTTATGGGTACATATGTAGCCTCAAGCAAAGAATCATGTTTATGCTCATTTTCCAAATTTCATTCATAACTCTGTAAATTTGAACAATTTTATTAGAGAACTAGTAACAGTGGATGTCATTAATGTAAAACTTTGTTTAAATACTGAATTATGACTATGCACCTTTGAACGTGTGAGAAATGGAGGAAGTGAAAAAAATTGCTAAAACAAATTCTCAGGAAAATAATGTGTCCTGTATGTATGTGTGTGTATACACACACACACATGCATATATGTACTCTGTGTGTGTAAATGATTACAGAGATATAAAGCTGATAACAAAATTACAAGAAGAATATGTATCAGGTTATTAATTTTGAAGAGCTGTAGATTGGTGACACAAAATATATTAAAATAAAGCATTACTTTGATAAAACATACATGTGTATGATACATAAAAAAGATATTCAAATAAATGTTTTTAATGTTTCAGTGGTCATCCTGGCTCCATTTCTTGTGGTAAATGGGAGAAACACGCATCGTCTAGGTTAAATCAGTATTCCTTTCTTGAGTTGAATAATTCCATTTGTGATTGATCCAAGTATCTATTTATGAAGCTTTCTATTTATGATCCTGTGCTTATTGAAGGTTTTTATGATGGTTGAAATTTTTGTAATTCATTAATCACTATTCCATTACATCCCAACTAATGCATACTACCAAATACCCAAAGTATGCTGTTTCTTTTTTAAATCACTTTCTCATTGCTTCGCTTAGCAAATGTTAAGGGTATTTCTACATTATGGCCCTGATGTAATTAACTTCCTTCAACTTGTCCCTGCTCATTTGGGATTGCAGGAACTCTTTGATATTTATTAATGTTTAGTTGATTAAAATGTAAATTATTTGATTCCTTGAATAATTTAGAGAATGATTTCTTTACAGCATGTGCATGATTTTGTGAATTCTTGTTTCACTGGAATTTCTAAAAAATGTTTGTTCTCCCATGAGTAATAATTTTAATTTTTATACTTTGGATCTTTTTAGACTCTTCTATGCTGGGGCCTGCGAGGGCCAAATGCCAGAAATTCTAACAATGATCCAAATCAATCGACTCACTCCAACTCCAGCAGTTTTATGCATGGTAAAAAAATATATTGGACCTCATTGTAAACATTTTTCCTTTTTCACCTTAACTCTTAGTGCAAATGGCCTCTAATTACCTCTTAATTTGTCCTTATTTGATTTTTTTTTCATTTTAACTTTCGGAGCATCAGCTGGCTGATAAACTATCACTGCATGTGAACAATAAGTAATTGATTAAACTTTCAGTCACTCTGTTTGCTCTATTTTTTTATATTATAGCTACAAAAAGAGTATTTTTATTACTTTAACTATCTTGTTTTCATGTGAAGGATTTTTATAATAAATCAGTCTAAACACAGAGAAATACAATTAAGTTAAGTTTTTAAAATATTTTTCTTTATAATTGCTTGGATTTCTTAAAATATGCCATGTTGATTGGGCACATAGTTAAACGTTAAAGCTACTGCTTTATTTATTATCCTAGTGATGATTTCTCCCTCAGTGTTTCCTGTGTCTAATGATCGAGTCCTTCCTTCATCTCACCTTCAAAAATTTCCATTAAATGGGACATTGTTCACTGAATGCCAGACTAGGTAATTCAATATGTGAAAATGCTAAAGTACCCTTGGGAACAACAGGACATTATTCAGAGATACCTTAAAAACCTGAAAGATTCAATTAGCTCACTTAATCATGTCTGCATTCATACATATTGAATTCCCATTGCAATTTAATGGCCCTTGATTCAGGGGTTAACTCATCTAAGCACATTGTGCCCTGGAAGAGGGCATAATTGTTTCATATGTTTTACTCATTTCTGGTTCATGAACTTTTTTCTCATTGGGTACTCAGAGATATCCATGTATTATTTGAGCATAAATATTGGTAACAATGTTGTAACAGCTGTGATAGTCCCTTCTTTTCCATAATTATCACAAAATTTATTATGCTCACATTGATGCTTGTATTTTTCATGAGGCAGATTTTCTGTAATATTGCATTTGATGTGTTTAGTTTGGGTATGAAAAACCAGCATAGGAAATTTCAGGGACCACCCATTTATTCCCAAATGGTTTCACGTACTCTTGAATTCTCTCTTCATAGTGCTTTTCAATTTGCCCTCGCAGTAATTGTTTGCTGTTGGTCTCAAATTCAAATTTCCCTGAAAAACAGTTTCCAGGCAAATAATCCTTTTCATATCTATGATTGGCCATAGTTTTTTTCTCTTGAGGTTTTAAAATGAAAAGTGACCTTTTTCAAACTCTGCCACATTTCTCAATTACCCGTGCAGAAACAATGCAGAGTTCATAGATATTGGATTAGTTCGGGGGCTAGTTTCTGCAGCATCTTCTCATAACTCATGGACCCAGTTTGGATTCTAAAACTGGCATATTTTCAAATGGAAGTCAAATTTTTACCATGGACCTTTACAGAAAATTCAATACTCTGTTTCTCAGAGTGACCATTCAACAGTGGAGCCCTGTCTACTTTTCAATGAGAGAATTTTAATGATAATACTTCTTCATCCATTCTCCTCTCTCAGATATCCTTCTTGCTTCTAATTGCACATTTTTTCAAAATGACGTAATTGACAATGATTATTATGAGAACTATCTTAATTTTTTATCCCCAACTTCCCAAAAACTTTTAATGCCCTGAAATGAACAATTCTTGGGTTTAGCTGTTTTTTGAGAGATATTACTTGAGTTTAAACTGGAAACCTTGTTGGCTCTGGCCAAGTGCTCCTGTCTACTTCACTACCATCCTGATAAGGCTCTCCTGACATATACTTATAAGGTTATTGACTGTTTAATGGACAGCACATGTTACTGAAAAAGTATGTCCTTCTACTTAATTAATACCTAGAAATTTGTCATTCTCATATATTCAAACTCCTTTAATACTAATGGATGTGATGTCTGTGTAATTATTTCTAGGCTCTTCTCTCCATGCTCTACTTGACCGTGCGAGATATATTTGCCCTCATCAATTATGTAGGATTTGCTACATGGGTGAGTAATTTGATTTTAAAATTAGACATACTCAACTAATTCTGTTCCTCAGTGCTATGGGCAGAGTGTAAATGGTCCATGTGCCCATTGTGGGGCTAATGTTGTGTGGCATGCATATTTTGCAATATTATCTGCCAAACCAGAAAATTGTGGTTGTAACATATTTTATTTAGCAAAACCTAGAATTTAATGGAAATATGTACATTGCAGATTTGGGGAATTTTACCTGGATTCCTGTTAAATGATAAATAATCTTACTAAGTGATTTGTAATTGATTTATCTATTTTTAATTTTTATTCTGTCACTGCCAAGGAAAATCAGGATAATTGCTTACTTCTAAATTTATAAAGTGTTCTCCATCTAGGACCCCATGAGGAACCCTTTCATGAGGCCCTGTGGAAAACTGAATATATACCGGTTGTATATGTTCTCATGTGATTTTTTTAAATGCCCTCTTAGGTTAATCATAAATGTGTGACTTTTTAAGAAATGAAGTGCCTTATTTGACTGTTCTTTGATGTTTCAGTTGAGCATTGGGGTTGCAGTACTCTGTCTTCCAGTGCTTCGATGGACTCAGCCTGACCTCCCAAGACCAATTAAAGTTAATTTATTCTTCCCAATAGTATACATTATTTGTAGTGTGTTTGTCACTGTTGTACCCATGATTGCCAGCCCTGTTGAAACAGGTGAGTTATTTTTAAATAATCAAATGATAATAGTACATGCATACTTCCTAGGATGAATGTTTCATCAAAAGATGAAAGTACCAATTGAAAGAATAGAAATAATGAAATTGAATATTTTTGATTCAACTTTATATTAACCTGAATGAAATCAAACACAATTAAGATCTAATAATTATACCTCATATCATCAGGGTGAATCTTTGATTACTTCACTATTTGCTCTTGGCTGATGCATTACTTTTCTATTGTGACCTTATTTGACATTGCATCACATATTCTGGACAAAAACATTTTTCAGTTTGAAGAGTTTGTCACCTTAGCTTCAACAAGTTTCACCATCTTTATCCCCTGGATATAATGTTATTGAAAAATCTACAGATTGTTTATTAAAAGTACATATCATTATTATGACCAGCAGCAAAATTATCAATAGCACTTCTTAAATCTGATTCATCTCTTTAATTACTGAACACATTTTCTAATTTTTGGGCCTGGAACTTTTGTAAGGCTGCCTATGAGAGAAATGGCATCTCAAACTTGCCTCCATGGTCTAAAAAGTGAAACTTGTGTTGGCAGCCATTCCAATTAAGTTTCCACACCTCTTTGCTGGTATTTTTACCAACATTTATGTTTGATCAATGCAATAAATGCCAATATTCAAAGACAACCTCAAACGATGCATAACACTTTGATTGGGATATCCTTCTATTGAAATGACCATAAAGTTTAGTTTTTCCCTCCCTGTCAGAATCAATCCATTTTACCAGGGAACCGTCGCCAGCCAATATTATATGAATAAATTTCTACCATATATGTATGTATTCCATCATAACTCAAAAATTTTCCTTTGATTACTTCAGTTTTACTCAAAATCACAATATGAATAGCTACTTACTGCAGGCTTGTTATCCTAATTCATTTTTGTGAAAAAAATGTGCTAACTTATGTGGTTGTTTTTTCTATTTTCCCCATACTGCCAAAAATGATTTCTTCAGATTTTAAAGGAGTGGAGTTGATAGAAGGAGTTATACATTTTTGAAAACATATTTAGAATTTGTGTTGAAGTTCACATTTTACACAATTGTGCAATATTGATTCACTGATACTTCATCTTTGAGTCAGCCAAAACTTTTTTTTAGAAAGCTTATGTATGATATGCTAAGTTTTCCTTGGGCGAAAATTTAACCAGAATGAAAAGAGAAGGATTCAGGAATTACTCGTTCCAATGTAGCAGATTATTTTAATCAACACTGTTGCATCATTTATTGATGGATCTCATATGATGCATAAAAAATGTCCCCATTTATTGCTGATATTTATTCTTGTAGCCATTGCTCAAGAGATGATTCAGTCTCTGAGGTATCACTCTAGAACTAAGTTTGACTACTTGAAAGGCATTTATAATAGCAGAAATGCATCATAATTCAATAAAGAGTGCTAATTATATCCATATGGATATAATGAACTAATTACAGCACTAATGGCATTTTTGAAAATGATTTAAAGCTCAAATTTGGAGATTCCAATGTGAATTATATATTTTGTGTGTGTGTTTATGTGTAAGGCATTTCATAGATTTTGTAAACAGAAGGCTGCCTATTGATCTACACCAATGTGCAATCTTCTTCCCTCACCAGAGTGGTGAATTACATTTTTTTTTAAACAAGGTCACAATAGCTACCAAATTGGAATAATAGAATGCCTATACTGAATCTTTCAGAAAATGCTTGATACTTTGCAAGAATGGTTTCCATAGAGAGTTCAGAAGTTAGACAAGATAGATAAGCTTAAGGAAAAAGTTTAGGGACCTAATGTTATGGTTCACAAAGCTTTTTGTTCTTTGAGAGGTAATTACCTATAAAATAGTTTTAGGGTTAATAGTGACTTCATTAAATGGAGTATGGCAGAAGAAAATGAATAAATAATTTTCATGAAATAATAGGGATTGCTTTAATTTATTTTAGGGTATGGGTGTGCCATGATACTTACAAGTGTTCCTGTGTACCTGATCTTTATTGCTTGGAAAAATAAGCCTAAGCCAGTTCAGCGTTTTCTAGGTAAGTTTTCAGTAATAATATTGAAACTCTTTAGTTGACTTTAGACCTCTGTTATTTTCATGCAGCAAAAATTGAATCATGAACTCAGAAAAAGATCAAAATGTACTACTCAAATTTATTGACCCAAATTTTTTATTCAGTGTTTTATCTAATAAATTTAGGCAGTCGGTCAGCTTGTAGACTTACAGTGGTGGTCTGTTTTATGAAATGCATGAAACATTTCATGCAGCTCATTGCTTCTATAAGTTTTAATGACAGTTCCATTTTTAAGTTTAGAAAATACCCAGCATTTGCTTCAAAGTAGTTATTTTTTTTAATTTTGCACAAATTTGGAATAGTTTCAAAAATTATATAATCGAACCAATTCTTCCTCATAAAAGGCAAGGGATGGTAAAAATCAGTGATTTAATGACACCTGTTGAAAAAGCAGAGGAAATGATGCATTTTTCGCATTTTCTGCTCAAGCACTCACATGTAGCTTAATATGATTAATGTATGTGAAATATTTAATGACAATTTCGGTGAATAATTAATTCTTTTTTAGGTTTATATGGAGCATATTTTTGCCTTGAACTTCAAAACTCCATTTTAAATTGAATATAAATAATAAAGTATTACATTTTAGAACGTATTCTAATTTCTTGGTGCCACCATGTTGTTGAAAACTTGACCCAACAGAATTATAAAAGTTTCTGACTCATCCATTTTCTGAAATATTTTTCTTTTATCAATCAAGCAGAAATTTTAATAATTTCAAGTTCTCATTTTTTATTCCCACGATAGTCAAAGAAACGTCATACAAAGCAATAATATGATCTGGAGGCATGCGAGGTTAGCCCTAATACTCCACTATAAAAGACATTTTTTTCCCTAACACCTACTTTTACCCAGCAAGGTATGAATCTGCCCTCATATTTTAAAAGTTATTCTAAAAAGTAGAGTGACTCAGATCACCCAATGCCCAATGCATTTTCTTGAACTGAAAGAAAACCCTTAAATTTTCCTGATAGAGGGTCATGGCAAGAATATCCACTTGATTCCTCAAGGATAAAGTTTAATTTCAGGCTAGACAAAGTTACAAAACATTAAGTTGCATAAGTAATCGAAAATACTTTTGGCTGAATAATTAGTATTTTTATTTTAACAATCAGTATTCTGATGCAAAATGTAGAAAGAGTCATTCTTTTTATAAATCAAGGGTTACTTTTTGTATCTTTGCAAAATAATTACCTACTTGAATTGAGATTTCATTTTTCAAATTTAATAATTTTCGTTAAAGCTTTTGTGTGAATCTCTAAATGTGTTCACCCTTAATACAGATGTGTAGTTCAACTAGTTCCATATATGGACATGAATCATCAGTTAATTATCTCTAAAGGAAATAACCTCAGGGGCGCTATGGATTTCTTGTGATGGCATAATAAATGCACATTAAGGTTAATAGAATGGTGAACAGAAAAGAGATGTCATTTGCTGTATGACTAGTTCTTTAAAAGAGTAAAAATATTATGACTGTCATTTTCATTTCTATAAATGTGTGCCTATCCTGTTTCTTTTTAGGACTTTAGGTGATCATTTTATTCCATTTTAGAAAATGCTCTCATTTTTTTAATTCCTCTTCAGTCATTGTTTTTCATGTTTAACTAATTTTGCTCAAAATGTTCATTGTGGCCTTTAATTTAATAATGCCCAAAGAGTCATAGCATTCCTTCATTCTATTTCTTTCTGTGCAGTTAAAACAACTAAGGCATTGCAGAAATTATTGTTAACATGCCCTAAGGAGTCTCCTCCCACATCCAAGATGGCAACGTCAGAGACTGCCGAGCCCCTAGTGGGCAATATTGTCACTTGATGAAGCACTAATAACAAAGAGATTTTCTCTGCTAAATTATATTTATCCGTTAAGTGGCCAAAATGGTGGCTGCAATGAAGGCAAGGAAAAGTAGTCAATTCAGCTTTTAACTTGGATTTGCTAATTCTGTATGCCATATATGCACAATGCCTTGAGAGTAGATAGTTATGCAGAACTTTGCTTTTCAATTGGAAAATATTTTGAGGTTTTGTGTTCAAGATCACTTACCTCTTTCCTAATTAGCTTGTCTATTCAAAAGGCCAAGAATGCACTTTCAAATGTTGCTTACTGAATTACAAGCTAAACTGGCTTCCATCTTGTCAATGTGTTTTCATTATTTCCAACTAAGGTAACAGATGCATTCTTGTCAAAATTTCAGCACCTTATGCTTCCATATGTTCTCTCTAATTGATTAATAAATTAATGCTTATTTTAAATCACTTATGGTTTTAACTGAATCTGGCTTCCTTAGACGTGAGTGCAACAACAAAAGTCCAGGGGTATCATTATTTTACCTGAGAAGGCATGCATGGCTTCCTTAAACTGCCGGATATAGATCCATAGAAACTTCCAGCCAAACATTATATTCCGAGGATAGATTCTGTATCAAAACCCATGGACTTGTTTGAAATTAATCTTTATATCTCTTCCTAACTCTGCTCTGTCAGTGCACAAATGTTAGCACAGCACACCTAATTTTCCAGCATATCACTTACACCTCCCTCAGTTGCCAGCAGTACTATTAATCATAATAATTGTCCCCTTTGCCCAGTTCTTTTCTCAGGCCATCCTCATATTTCTTTTGCCCATCATTTTGAGTAAGAGGGTATTCCTGTTCCCATGCTAGTTATCTCTTATCTCATTTCCTTTATATTCCTAATCATGTTTTTAAGGGCAGTCTTTTATGGTTTCATTTTTGGATGGATGTTACTTTTATGGGCTGGTATTTTGGTGATAACAAATTGAAATAAAAGGCAAGAAACTGAAAAGACAGCATATAATCAATTTACCTATGAATATCTTTTGTAAAATTAATTTGATATGTTTCTTAATTGAAATATCAACAGTCAATTTACAGAAATTTATTCTCCAGTAGGCATATATATATTTTAAAACAACATATTATCTACATATGCAGTATCAATCACTTTTTAAGTATTTACTTGATAATTTTGCTTTAAAGTAAAAAAAGTACTTTGTTATTTCAACAAAGAAATATTATTTAGCTCTTTACTTCCTGTTTTATGTAATTATCCATTACTTTCAATGAAATATTTTCATTTAAAATTCCATCAAGAAATATATGTGTAAATATAATGGCAATAATCATGTTTAGCAGTTTTAATAGTTATGATGTGTTTTGTAAAATTGATGGAAGGGATTCAAAGAAATATTCCTGAAGATAACCATAGCTAGTTCTGAGAGGTAAAATCATATCAAAGGAAATTCCTATTGGGACATGTAGAACACAAGCTAGCCTTTGCACCAAAGCAAAACTGCACACTGCTTAACAGAGTTGTCACCTGTTGCAAGCAAGTGTTCTTTGCCTTTCAGACCACTTGTATTGGCATTTGCATTGACATGCACTTTAAATTCATGGTTACGTGTGAAATGGTTGAAGTTTTTCCCATTATTGTGCCGAAGTATTTGTTTATTTCATTTGTATGTCAAATCTTATCTTTGTCCTCTTATGTACAGAATATAAAATCATGTCTTAAATTGCCTCAGGCTCAACTTTGTGGAAGGTCATGTTCATTAAATGAAGAACACAATGTATATTTCCACCAATCTTAATTTTTGTACTCGTACAATTAGTTTCAACGCTTAGGCATCATCATCATTAGGTACAAATTAATCAAGTTGCAGTCCATTTATGTACCATTCATGAGGGAGAGGGGGGTAAGGAGGGGAAAAAAGTGGGGTTGCGATCTGCATAGATGGTAAGGGGGAGAGGGGTGTTAAGCATCAGGAAAGGTGATCGGTTAGTTTACAGAGGGGGGGGGGGTGATTGGGTCTTTCCGTGAAGGAAAGGGATACTTCCAGGATTGGGGAGAGGTATTAATGAATTAATACCACAGCCGTTAATTAATTAATACCTCTAATTAATTAATACTTCCCCCCACCCACTGTGAATCCACCAATGACCTTTCCTGACGCTTCTCTCTCTCTTACCATCTCTCCCCCTTCCCATCTATGCTGATTGCAACTCTACTTTTTCCCCTCCTTCCTCCCCTCTCTCATCTATCCCCTTCTCCCTCATGAAGGTATATAAATGGTCCACAACTTGATTAATTTGTACCTGATGATGACGCCTAAGCGTTGAAACTAGTTGTACGAGTACGAAAATAAAGAACGGTGAAAATATACATTGTGTTCTTCACTTAATAAATCAGTGTCTTACTTATTTAAAATGGATTTATTAATTGCAGCCACTTATGTAGTAGCTCCTCGTATAAATTGCAGTTTTATATACTGTACATGTCTTTTTAAAATATCCAACTAATTCAGTAAATATTTTCTATAAATTTTCATTAATTATTACACTGAAAGATACTACATCCTAAATACCTATATTTCTTGTAGATATCCCTATTTTGACTATTTAATTCCAAAAACAGTTTACTGCTTCCTTCATTGAAATAAATCTTCCTCTTCACACATGTCACATAACATAACTGTAACTTTGTTAAAATACCTCCTTCTATATAGTTTTCATTTTTTCCAAGGTGTCATTGAGATGTAAATAATCATATCTGCTCTGCGAAACTGTTGTATGCTTTGCTTCAAATATCATCCATGCTGGCTTTCCAGCTAATATCATTTTATAAAAGAGGCTTTCCATGTAAGAGAAAGTTATTTTTTGTTTTTTCTTTGGCAGTTGCTATATTTTTTTATGTGTTTCGCTTAGCTACATTCACCTACTGAGGGCCTTGCCATTTTGCCCCTAATGAATACAATGTTAACAATAAGTCCAATGTTCAATGAAGGAACTAAATTACATAATTCTCTCAGTGTGGGTCTTCTGTATATTTTATTAATATTTGTTTTTCAGGATGCTATTTTTTTGTTCATGAGCATTAATTTTGTTAAGTTTTCCTAAAAGTGTTTTTATTTTCCTTCCTTCCAACATTTCCTTCACTTCTTTAGATGTTAGCCATCAATTGGAATAATGAAATTATATGTGAGGAACTACACACATGCATTCACTCAACTGTAAATTTATATCTCATCAAAAAATATTGCAAATATTCTTCATCAAAAAAAATGATGAATACCTATCTTTCAACTTACTCTTGAATAATATTCTTTTTTAGTGTTCATGAAGAGGAAGAAGTTCAAGTAGCAATTATAATAAGTTCATTATACAAAAAGACATATTTTTGCATGTTTTATTCATTTTTATATTTCCTACCGGCAGAATTAGACAATGAAAGACCATAAGCATGGTCCTTGCTCATTGTATCATTCAAGGCAGGAGGGTGAGGCGATCTTTCTTGCCTTCTTTCAATGACACACAAGGGTGCACCTCTTTTGATTCTGTGACCGCAGTTCCATGCCCATGGTGTTTAAGGGGATTGAAATGACTCAGTGAACTCCTGCAAGTATTGTAGCTTGCTTTTAAGGAAAAATGAATAGAATCCATTATTTCATAATTAAGATTTATTGAGGGCCAAATTATATGTAGCTGGCCCATTCAGATATTCTCATTGGTAGGATGTATTCCAAAGCAAAGCATTAACAATATTCAGAGCATGAAGATTTGAATCTTTATTTTCTATACTCCCGGGAAGCCTTCTCAGCAAAAATGCTGAGCAGTGTGTTCCAAGGCATATATTGAGAATACCATTATGTTGGACAGAGCATTCTCCCTCCACTAGCCCAATGGATGCTCCATGTAGCCTTCCTCATTTGAAATACATTGCGGAGAAATCTTCATTTTCCTTTTAGCAGATGTTGTCTATCGGCAAACCTAGTGTGTGTAATGTCTGTCAAAGGAAAGTGCTTTGCCTGTTCACTTCTTCCATCACCAGGTGATGAAAATTCTAGCTTGCTTGTCAGTGGAAATAATGCCAAAGGTTTTCCCAGTTGGGAATTCACTCATCATTGTTTAGCGATAGCCTGGTGTACAGGGGGCAGTCTGTCAGTTGTTAATCCCCAGTTCAGGGATTCCTGGCGGTGGCTCAGTTGTTGGTTAGCAAAATACGGAGTTGTGAGAGGAGGTACCCAAGCATACATGATTTGTATAAAAAGTATCGGGAAATGAATAATTAAAAATAGATGTATTTCAGATATTGCACAATCCTTCAAAATTCTTCAAAGTACATCCCTTGAGCGTCAACACACTTTTGCCAGCAGCTTTTTCACAACTCAAAGGTTCCCTGATTGGTGGTTTCCTTTGAGGGAGGATTTCACTTTTGGGAATAGGAAATAGTCTGCTGGTGCCAATTTGGGACTGTTAGGGGGCTGGGGAATCATCACAATGCTGTTGCAGGAGGTCTTCGCAAGCAGATACTCAACTCTGCTCTTTGTTGTTTGCCAAGACCTTTGGGATGAGTTTAGCGCAGATCTTTCGCATCGCCAAATTGGCAGTGATAGCAGTCTGAACTGTCATCTTATCAATGTCAATAGGACATGCAAATTCTTAACTGACGGTCTGAATTCAGCACTTCACGCATAGTCAGGAAAAAATTGCTGCCCATACTTTTCATACGAACTTTGTATTCCTTTTTCCTAAGATCTTCATCTTCACTCTCCATCTCCTCTTCATCTGTGAAAGCAGTCTCAAAAAGTACCCTCCTTTACTCTTCCTGTGTCATTCTAAATTGTTGAGCCAGTTCTAATTTTTTATCACGTTTTCATCCTGATTGTTTTAGTAATAAGAATGCATGAACATCATTGGAAAAAACAAGGAGCACTATGAATTATATCAAAACCAATTATTTGTTGACAACAGTAATTGAATTAATATTTACCAGAGAAACAGAAGCCACAGAAGTTCACAGGTTAAATGGGCCCATAGGGAACCACTCATTGTCACAATTTCACTTCTGGCTGTTGAAGTTGTAGCTATTTCTCTTTTCTGCAGAAATTGAATATATC
This sequence comes from Hetaerina americana, assembly GCF_022747635.1. Classification (NCBI taxonomy): domain Eukaryota; kingdom Metazoa; phylum Arthropoda; class Insecta; order Odonata; family Calopterygidae; genus Hetaerina; species Hetaerina americana. The sequence continues at coordinate 28,908,889 of NW_027286763.1, forward strand.
ATAACAAATAAATTATTGGGAAATCATTATTGAAAATTATTTCATCATGGGAAAAGTCATATGATTAGATAAATAAGATGAGCAGAAGTTGATGGGTTCACCCCCACTCAGGTTCCGTTTCTTTTTCTGGCGAAATATGAAAGAAACAGGTTTTTAATTGATGTAAATTGTTCGCTTTACAGCAAACACTGTTTTATTGATATTTAAATAATTTTAGGACCTCACTGTCTATTTCCTATCCATATTTAGTTTCTTGTGAGATTTTTTTCAACAGGATATCCTACATTTATTAAAAACATTAATGTGTTGCATTAGGATTGAAAACTCACAATCAAAATGTTCTCTTAAACCATCATTAATCAAACAAATTAAATTAATTCCAGTTTTTGTTTCAATTTAATAATTTCCTGCTATTCATTTGAATTGCTGCCACTCCATTTAAACACATTGTATCAAGAAATGTAGTGAAAACATTTTAAAGAGTGTCAATTTCTTATGAAAAATTATTCATAGAAATGCCATTACAAAATATTATGAGCTTTTTTGTGCCCTGTTGAAAAAAATGGGAGGCATGGGAGTATGCAAAGCTAAGAATGATTTAAAGTAATGGGTGTAGTATGGGATTTATTGATATTTTGTACCATGTTAGGTAGCACTTAGGAGTATGGTTGTGAATGGAGCCTAGTCCCATTTCACACCTACTCTAATATGATGAACTACTGCTAATAATAATTCCTGGAAAACATACTTCTGTAAAAAAAAGCATTCTTTATAAATAAAGAACGCAAAATGTGCAAGTGCTCACCAATTCATAAGAGTTTTCCCATGTACTTTTTGCCACATTTAACATTTCATGTTAATTAGCATTAAGTCACCAAAATTATTATTTTTAGAACACCAAAAAGCAATTCTTACACTAAAAGGGGAGAAAATAATAAGATTAGAATCATTATCTTCAATTCCAGTTCTCCAAAATGAGAGATCTTGTTCCTCATGGTTTCTCATTTTTCCTCTAATTCTCATCTTCCAAAATTGTTTTTTATGTTGGGTGTATCATCAGAAATTTCAACTGTCACTGAATGAACTTTAAAAAATTGAAAATATTCAGATAATTGTTGCAATAGTGGCAAATATGAATGCATGCTATCCAAATTAGTTAGATTTTATGATTTAAGCAAATTTATTGAATTTATAAATTATAAAAAATTATATTATAAAAATTAGCACTATAGTGTAAGGGGCACTAAAATTTCTATAGCAATTGTTAGTTGTTGCCATCGGGAAAGGATTATTTGACAATAGGTAGAAGTCATTGAGAGAGTTTTTCACGTTTTGAAAAATAATATTATAATTATAGTTCAAGAAAACCAATGTAATAGTAGTTCTGATGCATAGAATCTCTTCCAAGAAGCCTTCCTGAAAATAAATAATCAACTTTTCAGAGTACTCAAGTGATAAGTTCCTTTTCATTCCACAGTGGTCAATACACATAAATAGAGGAAGCCAATGACTAACAGGCTTGGAAAATTCTACCCCCTTTCAGTTTTATTTCTTAGGGCCCTGATAATTATACACCAATTTCACAAAAGTATACCAAGATATGCATCAAAGATATTCCAGACACTTTTAACTCATCACTAAGTGCCTCAAAAAGTTTTATGGTATGAATGATACATTCAACCTGGTTATAGGAGATATTAGAAAACAACAGAAATGATTGAGAAAGTCATTATATACCGGGACTTGCGGTGATACAGTTACTTATGTTGTTTATGACCTTAGGTAGTTACTCTGCCTAGAGTAAAGGTCAATTAAGAAATCAATTTTAATAGGATTAGCCTAGGTGAAGGTGTGAAGTTTAGTTTATCAAGAACTGTGATCTATCAGTGTACTGTGATATAAGCATTGTGATAGAATATTGTGCATGGAGAAAATATTGGTTATTTTCTTATTGTTAATTTTCTTAAGTATCAATTGCAAAGTTGCAAAATTGCAATCACAAAGACTACATATTAACACTAGAAAATAATCTCCTTTTTTCAGTAATTTTAGGCAAATTATTTTGGAGCAAATATTTAAAAAATTAATAGAGAAATGCTCAAATGCTATGAAATACGGTATTAAGGCATGTATGTATTTCCTTTTCTGAGCTGGCTCTTGTAGAATTTGTATGCACATACATCTGTGAGATGTAAACATTCTGACATGTGATTAGGTATACAGAAGGAAAATGTTATGATTCCTGACATTCTTTGGTTTATGGATGCCATGCACTTATCTGTTTCTGAAGAGTTTATGTAGGAAATGAAAGGTGCCCAAATATGGTAACTCAAACCCAGATTTACTCAAATTTTTTTGTAATTTTCCTGCTGCATAACTATGTACTCATTGACCATCACTTTTTTATTGTAGGATGAGGAAACACACACAATAATTTAATTCTCATCACCTCATTCTATTATATCATTTTGGCATGGTTTCTTTCAGCCTTGCTACATCATTATTAACTTTTGTGTTTTAATTTTGTTTTAATAAGCACTTGCTGTGATTGGTGTGCACATTATGTGTCTTGTGTCTCATGTGTTTTATTGCAAATGCTTTTGCATGTGTATTTTCAGTAGGCTGTTGCCTTTTTCCTTTTGAGATTCAATTATCATTTTTAATTGAATTTTTTTCAGTTTTACTAATCAGAATGTGTTATTGCCATTTATGTTTCAGTCTCCTTTACCAGGGTCCTTCAAAAGGCCATGGTGGTTGTGAGACCACAGTCAAAGGTTTTTATATTTTTTATTTATATCTCATAAATTCTTAACTAATCATTTTCGTCTGCATTTCTTGAAATATTTAATTTTTTTACTGGCTGAAAGCATTTAATTTAAAACTATTATTCTCATCATATCATTTTATCATTCACTCTGCCTGAAAATTTATATCTGTAATCTGCTTCCCAAATTTTAAATGAAATATTTTTCCCTCCTTTTAATTAGAAAAATATTTCACTAATCATTTCTTTTTGCAGTAATAGTCACCAGATTTCTTCAGAAAATCATGGTTGTTGTCGCCAAAAAAGCTCCTGCCAAGGTGTAAACTTCAGGCTTGGTGCATATCTCAACTCAACATTCAGTACAGAGGAAATCATAAGTTTTTTACATTAATATTAAAGGAAAAAGGACTGATTGATTAAATTTGATGACTTGTTTATTAAAACAAATCATTTATTTTGTAAAAATCATTATAATTAGTTGTCCACAACCACAAAAATACTCGATTATCTAGAATATTTGAGTTATTATATTTTATTGTGATTTCGGTTGTGAATTGCAAAGTAAAAGCTAACATCTTTTATCTTATTTTATTGAGTTATTGTCATTAGACTGCTGTAAATGAGGAGGACCAGATCTTCAAAAGATTGCCATACACACAGTTTATCTTTGTCCTTTTCAAGATTTTAATATTATAATTATGCCAATGCCTTTTCCATGTCCTGCATACATAGTTTTTGAGTTAAGTGAAAATTGTTTTGGTGCTTACTTATATGATAGCTTATAATTATTTCCTTCCAATCAATTTGACCACCCCATTAAGGGGATTTTATGGGAAAAATCTCCCTTAATTTACGAAAAGATCGAAGAAAAACAACGGGACTCAGAGTCAAGAAAATAAATATTTTTTTGAAAAATTGCATTGTCTGCAAAATTGAACTTTGTAAATTAGCACATAGTTATTTCCTATGTAAGTTTGTATTTGAATTATTTATGTTATCTTAATGGGGACCATGTGGCAAGGAAATGACAGACACTTGGCTTCGTTCATTTCCGATATTATGAATTTTAGGGTGGAATTCATGAGAATACTGTTTTAGACATCCCAGGACCGATGACCTGTAATTTTGGAAATAGTAATATCAAGTTTTTATTATCAAAAATCCCTTTTTGATAAATAATTCTGTACAGTGATCATGTAATTAAAAGTAACCACCTATTTACGTATGCTATTTAATCTCATTCTTTCTCAAGCAAAATAAATGCTTTTTTTTTAAATTGTCCCTTGACACTACAGTTAGTTTCCACATCATTGCTTTTGAAAATAAATCATCAAATGTGGCATTACATATCATAGCGGAGGGAGGTAGTGGCACATGCACTCATGTTTACCAAGAGCAAAATTTTAAACCGCAGGTCTCCTTGAATAATACTGATGATCTTTATTAATGAAGAACTTACTGAGTGTCTATGCTATTGTGGCTTCACAAAGCTTAATAACCTGCAAATTCACTATTTTACCAGGGTGGCTACAGATAAGAATTAACCTGTAATGTAAATGACAGCCAATACTTAGAAATCAGGCGGCAATCATTACTTGCATCACTGAGAAAAGCACCTTCCTTACTCCTGATGTTGATGAGGATTAAAATGTGCCCAAATACACATGTGCCTCTTGTATTTTCTGTAATTTTATATATGTAGTCTTTTTATAAAGAAGCCGTCTCAAAGTCATGTGATTAGGCGAACACTTTAAAAGGTTGCTTCTAGATTTTCAATATGGAATTCAAAACAATATTTCATGGCATGAAATGTAAGGGCACGCATAGGGGAATTTGAGGCATGAAATCTTACTATCTCAGGCATAAAAAATTTCTTTGCGGGAATGATAGTGGGCTCAATCTTGCTGAATATGAACGCATATGAATAAAGGCAGAGGGCCCTAAGTTGAACAAATTACTCATTTTACAACCTTCAGTTTTATGGATTCTCACTTGCATGAGGTAAACATTTATCAAGTATTTTCTACTAGAGTTTTTCAAAATACTGTCATTCTGAATCATCTAAGGGAATTAAGTTCAGATATCTTAATAGCAAAAACTTAAATCATTAGTTTGATGCATCACCAATTCTTTGTCAGGAATATCATTATGTATTATGTTTAGGGATTCCATTATAGTGTTGGCATTTTAATGGGGTGATACTAAAGCCAATCCTTTGTATGTTTTTCTCACTCCTAATGTGTCTCCCCAGTCTGCCAGTAGATTACCTTACCCTAACTTATGGTTTTGGACTTGATGGGAAGACGTTGCCTTCTCATTTGGCTCATAAGGGTGTGGTAGTTACTAAAAGGGCCCCAGGTTCAAGTTCAAGTGATACCTCTTAAATAACATGGTGTTCTTCCTGGGTAAGCACAGGGAAAGGAGCTGGTCCACCTTCCCCAGAGTGCAAATCTCACATGCTACAGAGGGCTTAGTAAGAGATGAACTCTACCCTCTTCTTTCAAACTAACTTTTGAGGTGATCTCTATAGTTTTTTACCAACACATTCAAAAGCTACTCAGTTACAGATTAAAAATTCACTCGAACTAACACAAAGGGAAAGTGTAATTAGAAAATAGTACTGAAGACCTTGGCATATTTTAGAATTATTACGCAGCATGTCTATCACAATTGAAGTGATTGCAGGGTGGCAAGAACCTTTTCTGCCTCCTCCTTAGTTGAACACAAGTTATAAGGAGAAAAGGAAGTTCTATGGGTATCAATGATAAGACCATGATGAACATATGATCTTCTCTTGATGTCATATTAGTTTTTCTCAACATTGAGCATATTAATGGTATGTCCTGTCAACCCACTGTATCCGGTTGTAAATTTGTGTCTATTCATTCATTAACTTCTTAGCTTTGCTTAGCATTCACTTCCCTTTGTGGCTTCATCCATACCCTCAACCTAATTAACCCCGCTGATTTTGTGCTCCTAATGCAAGAGATGGGAAAAATGGAGAAAAAGTGAGAAAACCATATAACTTGGCCATTTGCAAATAAAATCAAGGAATGGCTATGATCAAGGTGGTGTTTGAAAAAAACCTAGAGAAGTCCAGGAAATTAATAGCTGGAAAAGTACTGTAGTCACCCTGTTTATTTTATTTTAACTTCAAATATTACATGAACACTTTGCTCACATTTTATTGTCTTTCATATAGTTGAGACCATTATTTGGTAAAAATTAAAATATTTTTAATGAATGAGCAATAGAGAAAAGTTTTTTTAGCATCCACTTAGCACAAATTCTAAGTGCTTAGGTGGAAAATGTCACAAAAAACAATGCAGCTAATTAAAATGTTTACATTTATCTAAGTTTCTATTCAGAGGAAATAAACAATTTCTTCTAATTGGGATATATATTGGCAAAAATAAATTAATTAAAAGGTCATTTTTCCATTAATAGATAGAGCAATGATGATCGAGGAACAAATATTTAATCGTGATTAAATTTTAAAGGAAATCCCCCATCATCAATAGATAAGTAAATTTCAGTTGCGAGAGTGTGTGTATTTATTTCTAAGCCAATTCACCCTTTTTCTGGTTTCTTAAAGCCATTTCAAAATGTTACACTGGGAAATCACGTGATATAAAAGAGAATTTTTTTAAATTTGTCATATTTTACTTAAAATGGATATAATCGAAGTGGAAAAATTAAACAAAAAAATTGTCATGATAAAATTCCAATTGAATTTTGCTCAATCTCATTTTAAATGTCCTGTTAATTTCATAATCATACAAATTATTCTGTGTATATTCACTGCTAGAACTTCAGTCACTATGTTTCTCTTGTATGCAATATGAAAGTAAATGGCTCTACAGGCATTCATGCATTTCTCATTGGACATGAAAGGTATGTGCCCTACCTTCTCTTATTTATCGATTACAGGATAGGTATTTGATGGCAATTACCTAATAATCATGTGAAGAAGCTATGTATCATAGTTGGGGAAAAAAGAATCAATGCTTTCCCTTTCTTTTCAGTGATGAAATTACTGCCATTTAACTTATTAAGAGTCCACGAAAAGGGTTATTTTAGATAAGGAATAGATTCTAAGTTTTTCTTTAATTTTTCATAAAATTTTGAATGCACTAGCATGAATTTCTTTTATGGTGGAAATACTGAATCACCAAATAGTTGATGAGGCCAACCGCAGCTTTTATTGAGATGATGTTTGAGCCATGGTTTAAGAATTTATTCATTGAATTGTTTGTGAAAAATTATGCATGAAATTTTTCCTTGAGAGTTTTTTTCTTACGGAAAAAGAACAATGGGTTGAGATTCAATGGCATCAATATCATATTTCAACTTAAGCAGTGCAATAATTTTCCAGCTTTGCAATTTTGCCTAAATATATCAGTATGGCAAGCTTTTGAGTTTTGTGATTACCTAGCATATTTTATATGAATGTAAAAAAAATATCAGATGGAAATCATGATTAGACTAAAAATCCATAAACCTATGCATGACTGTGCAGTAGGTGTTCCTCGATGTAACTGCAGAGATGTGTTTTTTCTCTACTTGTGTACTTATAGATTTCCTTGAATGTCTACAATAATCAGGTGGAGCATATTGCATCACAATGGATTTTCAGGTACATAGAGCCATTTTCCTTTTTTAAAAAGAGATTGAGGAGTTAACAGATGCTGTGGGAATTTTTATGGCCAACAGTATTTTATGCATTTATTCTTTTTCTAAAGATAAAGTATTTTTTTAATGCCAAAAGTTTTGCCAGCACCAACTCAGTTCCCAAGTAATCTAATTCTAGAGTAAACAAGTAGCATGACCTCAAACAAGTCTTCCTTGTAAATTTGAAGGAATAATATCCACATTTGTGATAAATGAGCAGAAAATGCTGTTACTTAATTCATCACTGATTTCAAATATGATTTTATCATCTGTCCACGTCAAGCCCATGAATTATAATAGAATTTACAAAAGGTGCTTTGATGCTGAGGTCTCATTTAGTAATAATAATTATTATCTGGTGATTGTTTTTCCAAATAATATTCATTTACCATCTCTAAATTAAGTAATATCTGAATTTCGGTTGACATTTACTGTAGGTCAAATTTCTTCACTGAAAAAACACAGCCACATTTTTTACTCTTACTGTATATATACTTTCATTCCTGTACTCTTAGTTTCTGGTTGCATCTGTTAGTTAATATGTAAACAAAGGAATATGACTTTATGCCATTGCAGTGAATCACCTGATGTGTCATGCATTTGCAATGGTATTATTAAATAAAAACAAAATTTGGATTTTTTATAAGTTCCAGTATCAGATTCCTTCACATGTGATCCTCAACATGTAGGTTGTGAGTTATCTCAATACTGTTATTTAACTATTTCTTAAATTAAATTCATCAACTCTGAATAAAATCCAATATCTACAACTGATTAAGAGATACAAGTTAGAATTTTAAACTTCAAATAAAATGTATAAGAATGGTGTGAGGTTAGCAATACATATAACAAATGTCAAAGTCTTCAAGAAACTGCAAAAATAATTTTTGCAGTCTGTGTTTTAATGTATAAAAATTCTGTTATGCCGTACATTCCAATGTTTGTTGTTGAAAATAATCCATGATTATGAAACATGGTTCTAGACTTATAGCACTGATATCTTGTAAAATACATATATCAACATGTGTGAAAAATTCTTAAATGATAAATGCATATTTAAAATTTGTTTAAAATTGACAAAAATTTTATGTTGACAATTTTAAATAAAATTTTAAAATTGACAATAATCAAAACATTGGTGATAAGTATTTACCTTGAATTTTCAAGATTTCAATAGTATAGGTACTTGGACTTGAGTACAATATGCTTGACTGGAAGTTCATATTCACCAAAGCTCAATAAAGCTTTTTATTCAGCCAAAAGCATTAATTTTAAAATATGTTGTGACCATGTTGCCTTGTACAGTGAATTTTATGTGGTAACTGGTTGTCACTAAAATTGTTAACATGCTTTACTGGGTTATGTTTTGAAATCATGCTATATGTGGAAGAGGTCAAGGATTTTGTAGTGATATGTGTATATAAGGTAAATGTTACCATTGAAATTAAGAAATGAGGTATCCTTATAATGCAGTGGAAAAAATTGCAAGTGAATGAGAATATCTATGGTTGCATGTGTGATAGGGAAAAATTCTGTGATTCTTTTTCTGCATGGATAGATTTTACCTATCTGCCATATTGTACATAATACATTTAGAATACTGTTCCTACATCGGAATTTGTTTTATTTTAGATTGGTGCATATTGTATTTTTAAGGGATATCCCCAATGCATCTGCTGATCAACACTTAGAGGATGCACTAGGGAATCATGAATTCTCAGACAATAACAGGCAAGTCCTACTACACTTGCATGGATTAGCCAGTTAGGTTTTTGAGACATGAAAGGCATATCCTATATGCATAAATTTCTCTTTTGTATAATCTATGCATTTCTATCCCTTTAATGTACTTTTGTTGTTAGCTTTGTCGAATTGCACGAAAAAGATTTTTGTTCAGAGCATTTAATTTTGACTTGGGCACAAGAAGTCGTTTTTACATCTGATGTTTGTGCTTATAGTATGCACATGTAAATAAATACCTAATGATATTTTTAAATTTCATATGTTTTGATCAGCATATAGCTATAGGCAAATTTTTTCACACACTACAGTTTCCTCTTGACTGATCTCATCTTGAGCATTTAGATATTTAATTTGCCAAAGGAGCAGTTTTCTTCTGTGTAACTAGCTTAGCCATCCTTTTCATGAAGTTCTTGAAAATTTACAATGCACATATATCCAAGTTAATTTTTTGTGATTTCGCTTGAGAGATTGATGATTTTGTCTTTAGTTCAAACAGGTTCATTCAAGCTCATATATTTTCACAAGGGTGGAAAATATTTGATAAAGAAATATGCATTGGTTATATTCTATTGTGCCAGGGTAATCGAGAGTAAGACAATAATACGTATTAATTTCAGAGAGTTGCCAATTTAGCTAAAACCCAGAAAAAATTAATCATTGCTGTGAATCTTTTGACTAGTTAGGTGTATGATAATGCTCCTGGAAATTTTGTCATTGCAATTTCAGGTATATGATTTCAAACTGCCATCTCTTCAAGTTATTATGTATATAAAAACATAAACTATGACTGCTGTGTAATTTGTAATATAAAGTAAAAGGTCATATTTTGTGGATTTGAATGCTGTTCTTAGTATATGTTTATAAAAAATGATATCTTCATGGCCATCAAAAGTGGCAAAATGTGTATAATATGCATGTAGTGTTAATAAGAAGTGTGATGGAATATTAAAGTGCTGAAGCAATTACTCTCCTGTTTCTCAACTCCATTTAAATCTACTTTTCATTAATCCCAAAAAAACTGTTTCCTGTAGTCAATGTAGTTCTTTCTTAATGTTTATAATTTCTACAGTGAAAATCATAAAATAATATAGAAATTAGGGTTCGCCATTGCTTTCATTGCTAGAATGGAATACATTTGACTATGGTGTTGTGGCTAGCAAAATATCATGTTTCTACCAAGCAATATGCTCAGCCTTTCTATTTTTATGAGTCTTGGAGTTGATGGACTGGGGCCATTTATCATTGTGACATAATGCAGTTATAAATACATAGTAATAATTAATGTGGTGTAAAGGAACTGAATCAGATATATGCTGTAGTTATGGGCTCTAATTTATGGAAATTAAGCTTACATATTCCAAAATAATAAAAACTGGCATTTCCTAATTCATAATCATCATGTATTAAGTGCCTGATGTTCTAGTACATCATACTTATGTAAACAGGCATTATATATCTGATGAACTGGCACTAAAACACAGTACAGTTATCCAATAAATCACGGTAAAAATCATTCTTTTTTAATACAAAATCAGATGTTGATTGCAAATGCACCGATATCTTCTGTGTTGATGACATTCTTCTTACTGCATCACTCTAGAGCACAGGCTAGCAATAAACATTCCTTAAGTACAGACAATGAGAAGCTCAAATGGCTCAGAGGGAGAAAATATTTCCCATTTGAATATTTCGAGATGGAAAACATGGCTGAATGAAGAAGAGGACAGAAATTAGGAGGAGAGGGTAATAATAGTTAACCTGCCTAAATGATAACACAGCCACCATCATCATGTTGGAATTATATGGATGAAATGAAAATCTAGGATGAGGATTGCACATGTGATGATCTGGAAGATTGACTTAGATCAGACTCATTTCACAAAAAGGCCTCCTACATGCTTCTTGCTATCAAGAATTGATTGACTTTTGAATGGCAAAATTTGTACCTCAATTTTATGATTATAATATGTGCCCAATTTTTTAATACAAGCGAAATGAAAAAGTTATGATAATCATGTATAATATGCACCCTGTTTTCAATTTTCCCACTTGCACAACCTTGCTCTTCCTAGTATAAGGCAATTGTGTTTTCCACTTACAGCTTATTGTTCATAACCCTGGGTTCATATAATTTCAACGTCTTCATGCATACATTTGTATTATGTGCAATTCTTACATAGCAAGGTGGGAAGTTATGGGATAGGCTAAAAGAAGTGGGTTATAGGAAAAAGTTTCGCTGCAATAATGCTGTATATCACTGTATTATGACGACTAAGATGGAGTTAAAGAACAACATTTTTTGGAATCAACTCAAGCCTTGAGATAATTTGGTGCCATGTATGATGTGAAGCATATGAATCATAAATGTGCTATTTGGACAATTCCTTCTTGTGCTGCCAAACCTATGAAAACCTGGCCCAGAGTCCACTCAACCCCCTGAGTTCACCTCTCCGTGTTTTAGTACATGAATGTTTATTTTCCAATCTCATTTGACATGATTAAAATAATTAAGCGCTTGTCTGATGATTAAATGAGATTTTTGAATTTTAATGATTTCTGATTTAATGATTTTTGTAAATGGAGAAATAATTGTAATAGAATGATAATTGTTTGGAGAACTTATATCACCACATTTGTGAATAGGAATGACCTTAAAAAACTTCAACTGATCAGGAAAATAACCAGATTGGAGACAAGAGTTAATGACAATGGCAAGAGGGTATGCTAACCAGTCAATTACAGATTCGATTGAACTATTTGAAAGCCCAAACATATCTTTACAATTAGAATTCTTGAACTTTTTCACTACTTTAATTATATCTATCTGAGAGACTTCTTTCCATCTAAATGTAGAATTGGTGGTGGGAGTATTACATAATATGTTATTAGCAGTGTTAGCTGAGGTTTGCTTAATATTATTTATATCAGCTATAATATTGTCAACCAAACAAATAAAGTAGTTATTAAAAGATTCAGAGTCTATTGGAACATCATCAGACTTTTTACTTAATCCTGTTTCTTTTTTTATGATAGTTCAGGCTGCTCTGCATTTGTTGGATGCACTATTAATGTAGCTAATATTGGCATGACATTTAGCCAATCTTAACTGAGGATAGTAGTCCTTCTTTTGGTTATTGTAGGCTTTTTTAAGATCATCACTACCACATAGCTTACACTGTTTATATAAGTTGAGTAAATTCCTTCTCTTATTCTCAAGGTCAACATTAAACCAATTGCTAATATGCTGCAAAATCTCCCTCCAAATTTTTTGAATGTAATTTTGTCAACCCATTTAATATTGTATCGGACATAAAAAATTTTTACAGTCCAACAGTAAGAATCTTTATGGTCTGTCTAATTCCCTCATCAAGGACATTATTTTGTTCATTGTGGAACAATTAGCTGTCTTACTCAACTTATGTTTTGAAATGGAAGATTTTTCAACTGCTCTAAAATATTCCAAAGCAGGACCTGTCTGTAAGAAAGGAGATGAATTAACTAACAAACTCCCCAGTTCCATAGTCCCTATTCTGGTAAAATTTTTGAAGCTCTAATGAGAGATCAAATATGTGATTTTTTAGTCAAATAATTTGTTTTCCAAATATCAGTATGGCTTTCAATCTGGGAAATATACAATTATGGCTGTAGAGTGCAAAGTTAATTATATCATTAATGCATTTGAAGAGAGGGAACCAGTATCTGTGACACTATGTGATCTTAGCAAGACTTTCGACTGTGTTAATTATTCAATATTACCATCGAAGCAGAAAAAGTTTGTTTCTTCATTGGAAAACTGTTAGCCACCCCATCTTCTTGAAAAAGAAATTTTGAACTGAGAAAGGTATAGGTAAGTAAAATTAATTTTAAAACACAGATTTTGGTGAATGAAGAAAATTAATCATACACTGAAACTAACTTTCAGATTGTGTATTATAACTTGAGCCCTTGAATAATAATACATAGTACATAAATAATATGTTTCCCTCACTGTTTATTCAATCTTCTTATCTAAAACAGATGGATTCTGTCTTCCTCCATGGCATACACTCTGTTTTCATAAGACTCATTAGCCCCATTTCTATATAATCAATTTTTAAATTGCACATTTCTACATGCCCTGAATCTCTTTGTGCTATTTTTATTGAGACTTTCATCTTATTTTTGCTTTTATCCTGTCTCTTATATTTGGTATCTTCTTTATCTATTAATAATAGCTTGTATTGATTCCAACCAACAGCAGTATTCAATTCAAAGGTTAGCTTGATCGGAGAGAGTAGAGTTCAATTTTTACAATCCTGTTATTGACCACATTTATAGCTCAAAATTAACAGATCAGGGTCAGAGGGAGTTCCTTTCTCTGTGACACCTGTAGTTTCCCATGAAGTGTTAATATTCAGAAAATCATACTGTTTGGGTGAAGTTGCAGGTTTGCAGAGTTTCTCTTGGATTTGACCCAAAGCCCTACAGTCAGAACACTACCCTCTAGGCAACCACACTGCTTTAACTACACTATCGATCCTTCCCGAAACCTCTGTTTCCTAACATCTCAGTAACATTTCTCTTCTTTTTTTACCAGGATACCTGTTTTTGTTCCATCTTTTAATGCTAATTAGATGATAGTTTGATGCTTCCTGTATGTAGTTTATCTTGGACAGCCTAGAAATGAAAATTTAAAGAAAAGAATTTCCATTCATCTAGATTAATTATTTCAAAATTGCTTGCATAAAAAAGATATGACTTTGTTAAATACAAAACAAAATAGCCGTAGAAAAGCTTTTTTCATGTGTATTACGATATGCAATAGTGTACATGCATATTTGATATCATTACCTAATTTCTATCTTTATACCGAGGGTTTGCCCTGCTGACAAATGGAGAAGACTTGTGTACATAAGAAGTGACGGCCCAAAAAATAATAGATCAGAAAATGATTATTAGGGATTATATGACTTTATAATATGGTGCAGCGATTAATCTTCATTGTGACATATTCGAAGGGTGTTACATTTTGCTGAAAATTAGTCACCTCATTCAAAAAAGTTATTTTCCATTCAAGAGAGAGCTGTTTAGGCAATATTCGGAGTAGGCACTATACTGATCAGCCATTTAGATCAAACATTATTTAAATCTCAGGAAATCCTACCTCAGTTACATGCTTGTACATCTTCACTGTTCAAATTTAGTTGGATTAAATAACATTAAATTAGAGACTAAAGATAGACTATGACACCCATCATAATGGTAGGGTACATAGAGAGGATTAAAGACAGAGCACCTATCAAAAAGGCGTATTTAATGCAGCATGAAAATTTTATAATTGGCTCCTGCTCTCCATGAAATCTGCTACTACAGCCAACATTATAAAAAAAAACATCCTTCCTCCTGGAAAAAACTTCTGTGATCTAAAAGCACTATTTTGCCTAACCAGACCTCTGGTATATTTTCCTATTGTGGTATACCATATATGTGAATTTTAATGTTGTATTTTTTCATTTTTGTACACTATTTAACTACATATGCTCTGCTTTACATGTATGCCAAAGCTCAGACCTGAGAAGAAATTAAAGATTACTATCATTATCAAAAAGCCCATGGCTCAAAGGCTTATTTTCTTACGATTACATGCTTTGAACACAGAAAAATGATAATTATGAGGGAATTATAATGATTGTATTCATTCGGTAGTCAATGAAAAATCAGCCCTTCTTGGAGGTGGTGTGGTAACACACACCTGCTGCCCCGAGGTTGTATATTTCATTTTCATCTATAGGTTGGTTTTCCTCCACAATTACTGTATCGCAAAAATTTTGCCCTGTAATTATTCTGTTATGTGGACTTTATGTAAATAAAGTATGTTTCATGAAGAGTTTTCTTTTCTCATGCCAGTAATGCAGGTAGCATGGTAGACTAGTAATAAAAGGAACTGGGAGCTAAAGTTTAAAAAAGAGCTGTTAGAGACCAACAAAAACAGGGATCTGGATTCAAATGTGGGCGATGCTTATCAACTGAAGCAAATCTTATGTGATCATGCAAATATAATTTGCGTCTAAGGAACTGGAGACAGAATGGAGATTACAATGGCTCGACTGCCCCTCCCAGAAATGTGAATTAAACATTCAATAGGAATTATTGGTAGTCCAAAATAATTTATTCTGTCGCATATCAAGTGGTTCTCTGGATAGTAGTTTATGACCCAGGGGACGTCTCAGTGAAAAATTAATTATGATAAGATTCGGACTACCAAGAAGAAGACTAAGAAGATAGACCATGAGATAAAATTTTGTGAAGAGAAAGCTCAAATAATAGAAATTATCCTAAAGATATATCTTATCTTAGTTTTGTAGTCCTATGCCAGTTATGTATGTTCATAGCACCTTAATGCTTATATATGTGCAAACTTTAATAGATGCCTACCGTATTAATTTATTAGCCACCAACATGAATATACAAAAATGAAACAAAAAGCATGACTTTTTTAGCATTGAGTGCTTTTTTTAAATCTGTGGAAAGTATAATGAAATCCGTGAACGTATTCCCTTAAATTCGTCAGATTTCAAAGACTATCTGCTTGAAATCCGGGCCGAGCGAAGAGTCGAGTTATGATTCGAGAGATCGGATGGATCGGCAACCTTCAGAAAAGTCGATCGATTGCTATTTCAAATGTGGTGTGGGGGAAATTATGCCATGTGTAATGAGCGCACGTGTTGTTGTGTAAATGTTTTTTTTGTTGATTTAGGGCTGGAATAGACGGAAATGGAAGTTTCAAGCAAATGCAAAGAAGCGTGAGTAATTATTATAATGGTTTCATGTAGCCTTTAACCAATAAATGTTGAAATTTTGATTATTTTCCTGACTTCATTTGAACATTTTGGATTCACGGGGTATTACTTGTCGTAGTGAGTTACGTTGGTGCAGGCCAGTAGGCGTGACATATAATAAATTTAAATAAGATTCATTATTACCAACGTATATTTCTTCAACGACACACTTGTACCATTTTGTCACACCATTGGGATATTGAATGTCTTTTAAACCTAAGCCCAGCCTTCAGGTGGTTATATTTGCTCTTAACTGCGTGAGAACGTAACTGAATACTTAATTTTAGGATGAATTGGTAGTCGTGTAAAAAATGACGTGTGTGGGAAAGTGCTTTAAAATTTTGCTTCTAAAATAAAAAAAGAGCTATTTTATATTCATCTGGTTTGAGGCACTATAAAATTTTGGGTTGATTTTGGTCCCCACGTTCTATTTGGCTGTTTTAGAGAATTTAGTGTTCAATGTAGAATTCTTGCTATGGTGAGCAAGTTTACAAGAAAGTGGGACAAGCAATTTGTTTTTTTGTGGATATCGTGTCGTTTTTTGGTTCAGTGCCTAATAAACAATAGAGGTCTTTAGACTCACTTGATGTCATCGCCACTTTAAGGAATTATTATTCACTAAAAGTACTCCGCTCACTACAGTATCGAATACAATCTGCTAATGGCCTTCCTGAGTTGCTGGTGTAAAATTCTTGAGTGTTTGAATTTTTTAAAGGTGCTTCAAATAGAGAAATGCAAACAAAATTGGAGCCAATAAGTCCATTTTCACTCTTTCATCTGGGAAATGGTCATAATTCATAGTGGACCCACATCACAAAAACCAATGGCAATATATTAAGTAACGATTTCAATCCAGATGTCACTTTAGACGTTCATCTGTATACTGTCTATTCCTAAATTTCTAGACGAACGTGATGGATAAAGTTGACCAAATACAAAAGAATTACACATGATATGACAATCTAAAAACCTCACTGCACAGTAACTTATAATTGATGTTCCATAATGCCCTCCAAAGTTATGGAAGTGGCAATTTATCAGGAGTGATTCCTTGATTTTGCCTTAATCTCTTTCAAGGTATGACATTCAAGAGAGGCATGGAGCTTTTTTCACTGGGGGCCAAGTTGAAGTGAGTTCTTAGTGTAATTTTTTTAGCTTTAATCCGTGCAGGTTTTATTTCACTACTACATTGTTTTCTAAGTTTATTTACTAAATATTTTCAGTGGACAAGTGATGGGAAGCATCTTTTGTGCCAATGTGATGAGACTGTACATGTCCTTGACATTGATCAGGGAAAAGTGGTGAAAACCCTTGGGAAGAGTGCTACAGAAGAGAATGCAGAAGACCAAATTACCACTTTCACTTTGAGTAGAAGTAATCAATTCATTGTTACTGCACATAAAACTGGCCTCTTTCGATTGTGGAAATGGCAAGGTAGGAAAGTTCAGACTAATTTTCTTTGCAAATGGGTTTTACCTGTGTGTGGGTTTTATTTGTGGGTTTCCTAAGGGAAAGAATGTATATAATTTATTTTTCAAACTATTAAATATATTGTTTATTCTTGTAAAAACTAATTTTTGATTGCTCATTCAAAGCCAACAGCATTCAAATTGAAAAATGAATGATGTGCAAAAATCAAATTCCAATGCTGTTGGCATATTTTCTCCAAATCTTAGGCATGTGTCCGCCATCTCTCCAACTACTGTAGTTTGGGCCCTGAATTTAATATCCTGAGAGTTAAATAGCATGTATATAAACAAAGAATGTTGATTGGTGCAGCCACTTTCTTCAGGGGAAGGAAAGAGAAGACTCTCTCTTCCACCTGAGAAGATGGATACACCACCAAAACTTACGATTCCCAAATGAGTTTATTTTTTTATGTGCTTTATGTGTGCCATGCCTGTGGAATCCAATCGTTATATATTGCTAAAATATTCAAAACTAACAATGAATTGGCTACCTTTTATATTTTGCATTTACAGCTAATGCATTTGTTGTAAAATTATTGAATAAAGAATGTTTGGTTAAGTGCCAAGCTGTTGGTAGTGAATTCTCAGGCCAGTTTCTATAGTAATATCTTTGAGATGGCGATTGAATTTTTTTGTGTGCAATTTTTGGATTTTTTAATATTCTTTTCTTATGTACTTCTATAATCTATTTCTCTTGGTCTGGTGACTGGTGAATTTATGTATCGTTGGCCTTTTTGTTTACTCTGATGCTCTCCTTCATTGTTTATATCCACTACTTGAAATAATAAATACATGCATCATTGTCAAAAACTACATGAACATAGTTAAAATTTATTTTCTTCCTAAAATATTTGCAATGATTACTTAAAGATGAAGCTGTGCTCAAGCTTTGGAAGTCAGTCCACAAGGGTCCTGTGGCCAGATTGGCATTTGGCCCTGATGACTCTGTTCTTGCCAGTGGGGGTACTGATGGATGCGTTCGTGTTTGGGATCTGGAACGTCAGTCTTGCACGCACAGCCTCAAAGGGCTGAATGGGGTCACCAGGTGAGCTAAATATCCTGATGATCACTCAGCTACTAATTTTCTCTTAGAAGAAGGAAAAAAAAATGTGTTTCATGCAGCGATTAAACACTTCTATTAAAAAGCCTTAATGTCAAAAGAGAGCAAAGCCACGATGGAGGAAGTTTATGGCACATCTGCTCCAGTGTTTGTGACTATTACGATTGGGTAAGTGAGTTTAAATGTGGTTGTACGTCCACAAATAACGAACATCGTTCAGGATGTTAGAAAGGTATAGGAACATAGACATAGGGATGCAGAGACAAAGGAACAGTTAAAACAGTGGCTTTATGGGTTTATAGTAATACTGCTTTGAGGACGGCGGAGACAGTGAAATGGGCTGAATAGGTGATAGCCATGGTTTTTTGGGATGCACATGGAAACATCTACATTGATTGCTTGCAAAAAGGGCAAACATTGAATGTTAAGTATTATGCATTGTTATTGCACGAGTTGGGTGAAGAAATCCAGAAAAAAGTCCTCATTTGGCAATGATAGAAATCTCTTTGATCAAGACAATGGATGGGTGCACACCACAGTTTTGACTGAGAAAATTGTGGAATTATAGTTTTAATTGTTACAACATTCACCATATTTACCAGATTCGACCTCCAATGAATTTTATTCCCAAACTTGAAAAAATGACCCTGTAGATAACAATTTAAACATTTAACGAGGAGGTAATTGCCAACATCGGTGCATTTGGAGGGCCCTCCGAAATCTTACTTTTAGGGTGGATTTATAAAGTTGGAGAAGCACTTGGAAAATTGTATCAGACTCAAAGGAGATAATGTTGAAAAATATAAAAAAATCCACCCAAAATAATATCTTTTTCTCAGGGCTTATTGAACAACCCACTTATCATTTCATGTACAACTTCATTCTTTGATCATTAATTGAAGAACACCATGTGTATTTCCACTGTTCTTTATTTACGTACAACTAGTTTCAACGCTCCGGCATCATTGTATTTAAATAAAGAACAGTGGAAATATACATTGTGTACTTCATTTAATGAACATGAACTTCCACAAAGTTGAGCCTGGAACAATTTAATGCAATTCATTCTTTGATATTGGTTTTATGGAAACTTAATGTGTTGACTTGACCTTGATAGACCTAAAATAAATAGCTTTTAACTCGTCCAATAATTTAATTAGAAAACAGAACATAAATTGCTTATCATTTTATTTGCAAGCTTCTAGGTTGACAAACTCTCTGAATATTTTTAAATAAGGAATAACATCATTGGCTTAAAACTTGAAAATCAGCATTACTTAGGTAAGATAGTAGGATGAAGCCTCAAGAACTAAATCAGGCAAGCGACACTTGTTAATTTATTGATAAGTCTTTTTGTAATTTAAGTTTGATTAGGTTAGATTAACATTATTAATTAAAATATATTCACATTAACTAAATAATGTGATTATATTTTTCTGATTTTTCAGTGTTCTTAAATTTCATCCAAATGCAGAAGAAGGCATTATTTTTGCAGCAGCTGATGATGCAGTGATAATGGCATGGAAATTCAGTTTGAGCCAGCCTGTATTTATTCTCAAGGGACACTTCAGTGCCATTACAGCCTTGGAGTTTGACAGTGGTAACAACTACTTGATTAGGTAAGGGAAAGTGATAATACCTTAATTCCTAATGGTTTCAAGGTGGTGCAGTTTTTCTTGATATTAATTTTATTTTACTGTTTGCATATATGGTATTGTCTAGCAGTCTTCTTTGTTCATGCTCAAATATTAATTTTTCTCTGTTCTCTATTGACATAATTTGGTTAATTGTTTTGGTTCACAAGTAAGAAGGAATTTTAGCTCGGAAAACCATGACAAAATCTCAGGGGAAGCATAATTAATGATTATGGCAATGCAAGGAACGATGGCACCAATTCTCAAGATGGGACATCTCTATACATTTTGGACATTAAAATATGGAACGCAAAAAATAATTTCATGTTCTGTTTGAAGAGAACTTTACATTTAAGTTTTACAAACTCAAAGGAATTAATTAATTAGTATACAGAGAGAGGTCATCTTTTGCGTGGGTACATTCTTGATAATGCAGAAAAAGGGAAGTAATTGTTGAAATGGGAAATGTAAGGTTTGGTTTTAATCCAGGCAATTTTCTACTCAGGTGTTTTTATTGTAATTTTGTGCAGTTAGATGAAATCATTGTAACTAAAAAATTTTTTAATACAAGCACAACCCTTAATTTTTGTTCCACTTTCTTCTTCTCAACAGCCTGTCTTATTAGAGGCTTTAGTTGTAGGCTTTTCCATCCTTCCTTAGCCTCAGAAAATACTTTTTTAGTTTGTTGCAGAGTTTAGAATTTGAAAATTAAGAATCTATCTTAATGAATTTTTATTTAGCATATAATAGAATAATTCAGTAACTTTATCCAACATTTAGGGTGTATTTGTTCAGTAAATTGCAGTACTTATCTAGGAAAATTGCAATTTTCCCCCCAACACTGCACTTTGTTGCAACAGTTAATAAAATTCCCTGCTCTTTTCTGCACAAAAATGCTAACTTGGCATGCCCATTTTAAGAAATAATAAAATTTTCTAATTATGTGAATGTCAGGATCTTGGTTATGGTTTGTGGGTAGCCAGTGATGAAGGTGATGGTACAAGTTGCATGTTTTTGTGCTCTTTTCATATTGGTTCATCCGGGTGGATGACAGTTTCATGGACATTCCAATCAGTTTCTGGACAGTTCGTGTGTCGGTTTGTGTCTTTGTAGGCAAAAGTAAGAAATTTAGGCATGTTCAGTGGGTGAAGAATGTGCAGAAAATAGCAGTGGGAATTCTAACATTTCCTTTTGTAAAAATCCACTGTAGATCTATTTTGCTGGTCTATTGTTTATTTTATATGCTGGCCTTCTGTTTTAGTTATTCACTTGAAAAAAAGGCAAAGACATAACGAGACATGATGCTTTATCAGACTAAGGGCATGGAGTTCTGAAAAACTTAAATAGAGGGCATCAGTACTCAAAAACTCATTTCATGATAGATGACTAAAAAATGTACTTTATGAGTACAAAGTGTTCTTTGGACCAAAAGCATGCAAGGAAGTCTTCACTGTCAGTCAAAGCAATGTTGGACTGGAAGTGATTAAAATATTTCTTGGTTTAGAAGCCTTTAAAATCTTTGTCTTGTTAACTTGCATACACTAGGATGTTATTGACACTCTTGGCTTTGATTCTGCCTCCGAGGAGTTTTTTAAATCGTATATCAATTGCAATTTAGTTTCAGTGAGTAAAACGTAGATGGTGTGGTTGGTGGTGGAACATTCAGCTACTCACTCAGAGGCCTGGGTTCAAATCCAGGAAACTACTTTGTGCACCCAAAGTTACACCTAAGTTGGGTAATAGGATAATTGCTAGTGGCATAGTTAAGAGAGAGATAGCTCCCTAAACCCTACCTAGGTGCAATTTTCACATTCCATAAGCTGATGAGTCAGCCTTTGGAATGTGAAAAACACCAACTCAGTCAGCTAACCAACTTTTCAGTTGACTCTTACATGTGGTAATTAACTGTGTGCTATCTGCTGCAAAGCTTGTGATAGTTTTGTAACCAGAGCTGCCAAAATGAAATTAATGTATCAGCTATTATCATAAAATAAAATGTATCAAGAACCAAACTGATTTTCTCCCTAGTAAAATGGTGGATGAATAAGTCATACATTTGCATTAACAACTTGCTTAACCTTGTGTAGTTTTGTTATATACTTTTAAGTACTTCCCTTGTGAACTCTCTCATTACTCCCAGTGGTGATCACAACTCACCTCCAGGCTCACCATTTTTTGTCTCAACTTCCCCTCATATCCTAAAAGTTTCCAGAAATAAGCGTGAAGTTATTTATATAACTTCTAGACTAAACCTTTTTTTTTCAGCTTTTTCCGTTGACGATGGATCTATGAAAATTAATATTTGATTATTATATTATAATATAAAATTCTTTTTCAGTGCAGGGAGAGACAAGGTTCTCATTGTCTGGGATTTAACCAATAATGGTGCTGTTGTAAGGACTGTCCCCACCTTTGAGAGTATTGAGAGCATGGTCTCTGTCCCAAAAGCTCACAAGCTCCCATGCCTCAAGTCTAAAGATGTTGGGAAAAGTCTTTGTGTGGCTACAGCTGGAGAAAATGGTATATCCTTTTTATTTTTATTTAATTATGATATTTTGTGGGCAATAGGGATTAAGTTTAATATTCTTATTAATGGTTGTACAATTATTTCATAATGTAACTATAGTATTCATTAGTAGAGCCTTAAACTTATTAGTGAAGGATCCCTGGTATTTTACATGGTGAATTTCTGTGCACAATTACATTCATACAAGACAGACTTGTGCATTAATGAAAATTAGATTTGAGTAAATAAACATGTTCGCAATTATTACTATGTTTGATCCCTGTCTATATCTTGATTGTTGCTACTGTCCTCAAATGCATTCCTCACATCTGAACTGTAAAGCTCCAATTTCTTTGACTTAACTGCCTCGTCTCTGTGTGTAGCAAGCCAAACTAAAGTCCACTTCTTTTATGAGTATGTTGGTATTATTTCATTCAAAAATTGTGTCCTATTTTGTTTGAAATTTTATTTACTACATTGATGTTAATATCTATTAATGTTGCAGGTGTAATTCGATTTTGGCAAGTTGAAAAAGGAAGGGAAGTGTTTGCTCAGAGTAATTCCCTCGTAAATAAGGCTGCAGAGGAAGGTGGTCTTGCCATCACTCATGTGCTGTTCAATGAACACGAATCTGCATTTGCGGTAGTCAGTGCAGACCACAATATAATTATTCATGATCTCAATTCATTTGAGTGTAAGAAACAGGTAAGTTAGTTGGTTTCAGGTAGTAGCTTCTACTAATCTTCTACTAATAACATTACTAGTCTTCAGCTAATGTGGCTTCTCATGTCCAATAGTTCATGGACTAAATTATGTACACATTCACTCTAAATGCCTACATTAGCTAGCAGTCTCTTGCACCTCCATCTGTCTATCATCTTTCAGCATATCATACATTTTTTCAGTGATGTCTGGAGTAGTGGCTTCGAGGGTGTTCATAGTATTCAGCATCACTTGTGCATTTGCATATGGACACTACGAAAACTTTGAAACCATTTATTAACCATTCTAATCAAAGATGGAGGTTTGCCATAATGTTCATCAAATTTCCCTTTTCTCCTGAGGTGATTTGCCTTTCATGTAATAATGTTGGATCAGCTCTAAAAATTCTCTTTCATCCATTTTTTTAAATCACCTGGCTTGCTCAATTTTAGTTTAAGCTTAACACAGGGTAATATACAGATCTGGCTGAAGTTTTTGGTGTGTATTACTTCAAGGGATGCTACAAACTGAAGAAAACTTTGATATGTCCCAGTGGTGCAAATTTATTGGATTTAAATGGGAACTACCCTCATGTAGTAACACATTAGTGGATTCTTTCTCCAACTATTAGCCTCCTTTTTAAAATATTCTACTGAACATTTGAGTATTCATTTGAACTACAATTCAAATTAACTATGTGAAGATGATCCAAACTTAGGAACAGAGTTCAAATCCGTCTACAATTTGGAAAATACAGTCACAGTTATGAAGTATGGTGTAAATGTAATTGCTTATCCAATGCATAAGGAGTTAATTATGCATTAAATCTCATATGAAGCTCTGCACAAAAATGTTGGGAATCATAATCTGAAATAAAAGATAGGGTGACTGGGGCGCTGGGACAGTGAAACTTCGCAAAATAACTGCACCTTTATTCTATGTACTTGTACATATATCACTATATACAGGAATTGATGGTATAGTATCATGGCGGCCAAGTTATTAAATGAAAAATGAAAACAAAGTGGAGTTGGCATAATTGTGCGCAAATAAATTTTCTATAAATACGTTTTAAACAGCTTTTGAGTGTCTGCTTACCTTCACAATTTAAACCTCGGGGTGCATGTAAAGAATGAAAAAATTACCGAAATTTTTTTTCCCATTTGATCAAACAATTAAGATGATGTCATTTTGATCTATTTAATTCTAATATTAAGATAAATTAACTCCATATCGTCTATTCAATTGCCATTGATACTGTGATTTATTTCTCATTTTATGAAATAGATGCTTGAAATGGAGACAATATGATTATTTACCAAAATAATTGTAATTATGATTACTATTAACCTCATATTACAGTTACTTGAAAGCTGCAAATGTTGGAATTGTTTGTATTTTTATGGCCTTATGAAAATATATTGGAAAAATGATTGCATTTGCCCACCTTTTTTTCACAAGTGATAATGAAATAAAGCGATTTGTTCTAAATGTACATTTAATGTGTAAATTCATAGGTTGTAATCCTTAATTTTTCCATTGTTTATCCAGTGTTTTTTCATTCTCAAAACAGTTTATCTCTCTAAGTATGGCAACCATAGATACATTTAGAAATATGGTTTCTGTTTACATCAGTTTATGCCTTTCACTGTGCTCTTTCATGTCATTCATCACAACTATATTCATTCAGATTTTTACCATTAAAGAAATATACAGATACAGGTATGGCATATTCATTAACTATTGAGAATAATACAAAATAGTCAGGTCATGGATGGTTGTGGATTTGGTACAGAAAACTGCATGTTGATTATGTGTTCACCATTTTTACTAGCATATTCCTGTGTCATCTGTTGACCGTAATTCCAGATTCCTTTCCTGGTTAAAATGAACTAAAACTTTTAGCCTTTTCTTGGATATTGACCTTTAGAAGTGCTATTTCCATGATATTTATATCTTTGAATTAATTATGTTTAAATTTCCTCTTTATTGCTGTTCTCCTAGAGGGATTTATAACACCATTTTCATTAAACTTAATTTAGTGTGCACTAGTGACTGATTTATTTAGGACTTTATTCTGTATTGCCCATAATGCGATAAATGTATATTAAAACCAAAATATATTCAAGAGATAAGAGTTTTAAAGTGTATATATCTTGATGTCAGTAACATGGATTAGAAACTCTCAGAAACCCTTTACAAATGTGTAAGTGTAATAGTAAATATTTCTCAATTTTAGCACTCTGAGAAACCTTAACTATTGTTTTATGTAATGTAAATTTCCTTGAGCTTTTACTTTGTAAAAAGGACTTTTAATGTTAAATGTCTTAATTTTTAAGTGAAGCATAATTTTTTAATACTTTTTAAAGTAGTGATCTTTGTTTTATTTTTTTAAGTTTGTAGGTTTCAGTGATGAGGTGTTGGATGTGGTGTTTTTAGGGAAATGTGAAACTCATCTGGCTGTAGCTACAAACAGCAGGGACATAAAAGTGTACAATATCTCAAACTTTGGTTGTCAGTTGCTTAAAGGCCATTCTGATTTAGTACTCACGCTGAGCACAGCATTAGCCGACCCTCATCTCCTTGCTTCTGGTGGAAAGGTAAGGACTGACGATAGTTTTTAACTAGTTGGCTTTTGATTAAGCAGTTTGCTTTAGGTGTTTATTTCTAAATTTGTATTTTATCTCAGACAAGCTTACAGCCAATCAATTATAAAGTTGTTCCTTATGGTTATAAGTGCACTATATAGGTATAGCCATGCAAACTATGTACTGAATTCTCCTACTACTGGAAGCATCATTTTTCACTATCTTTTTAATGGACAGCCTCATAATATGATTAACCTATTATTTTTTAAATATGGAGTCCATTTCATCCAAACTGTGGGCAATAATTTTAGTCAGTGAGAAATTAAAATAATTGTAACCATGTAGAAGTACCAGGGAACAAGAGTGCATATTTCCTTGCTATTAAAGCCCTATGGAAATCTGTAGTTGATTTCCCACTATTACCTTTGGAAAATATGAAATGCATGCTTATGAACACTATGTTAAACCAGTGGAGTGCTACGTGTTGAGCTCTTTGAGGGAATAAGTTTTGTATACAATGTATTTTCTAACCTCTCCCAACAAAACACACAACCAGACATGGGTCACTATGGGAATCGAGATGGTGCGGGGGCTAACATACTGGCTTCCCGCCCTGAGGGCGAGGGTTCAAATCCCGGCGGTGTTGAATATTTTTCAGAGGTATCTCGATCCCTACTTGAGGTGCTTTGTGGAGGGCACTTTGAGTAAGTACGCCATCCGTCGGATGGGACGTTAAACTGCGGACCCCTTGGCGCCTTTCGTAAAGAGTAGGCTAATGCCGACGCCGGGTTTCTCTCCACCCTTCATCCTTTCCTGTCCATCCCCTATGGCGCAAATGACCTTAGCTGTTGGTCGCCTCCCCTAAAAACTACTACATGGGTCACTACAGTAAATCCCTCTTCAATTCTGCATACTTCCTTTCTCTCTTCATATCCACTAGTATTTTATTCTCATACATTCTGATAATTGCTTATTAAATTTATCAGCTATACTCATAATTTTACATTCTTAATATGCCTAAAATGCTTATTTCAAATTCATCAATGAACAATTAATCTAAATTGCATTTATGTCTTTAACTTGAAGACAATATCACAAATATTTAGTTCCATTAATGAGTTTTTTGAGATATTTTCATATTACCTATTTTTCTGAACAGATATAACCTGATTATGTTATTATGAAAAAGGAGTCACTTTAATATTTCCAATTTCTTCAATTTTGATGTTTGAAAGTAAATTTTGGATAATAAATTTTCATGTATGTTGTGATTCAATTGTTTGATGAAATGAATGATTCCAGGACAACTCGGTGAGATTATGGAGGCTGAACCCAGAGAGTGGTGTGGTGACAGCAGTTGCTATGGGTTGCCTTCACTCTGCTTCTGTCGGCTCTGTGGCTTTCAGCTGTCTATCTACATCATTCCTCACATCTGCCAGTGAAGACACCTGCCTGAAAATTTGGAGGCTTCCATTGACCCAATTAGGTAAGGACATTGATCAAATACACCGTTCAGCAGCCTTTAATGAAGGAAAGAGTCAATGGTGTTGCCTTTTCTTTGAGAGAATTTAGGAATAGAGAAATTACTAGGTGAATCATATTTGCCTTAGTTCTTCCTAGTATCCTAATGCAATGAGAGGTACCCTACAGAGTGTTTCATTTGATGTTTTTTTCATTGCATTTCTACCTGTGACTGAATTTTGAAATCGTATGAACTACATAAAGTTAGTTGATAGATGCAGCTTTACATGGGAAGCCCCAGAAGTACCCAGCCTGACCTAGAAATAGCGATAGTTGTTTAAAAAATATCCCCGTATTATCCCTAAAAGTATGCAATCTATAAAGCATATGTCTCAAGTTTGAAGGCTCTACGTTGTTAAGTATTTGTTTGGCAGCCATCAATAGAAAACGATTTCAGTGAATTTGTGAAAATGGAGAAAATTGGTCATCAGTATGTGATACAATACTTTTATTTGAAATGCCTCAGTCCAACCAATGTAAACGCTCAACTGGATTTTACTCTGGGTGAGTCTGCTCCTTCATTTACAACAGTAAAATATTGGGCAGCAGAGTTTAAGCGAGGGCGTACGAGCTGTCAAGACAAGCATCGCATTGATTGACCAAATGAGGTGACGACTCCAGAAACAGTGAAGAAAATCCACAAAGTGATACTGGATGATCATCGACTGATAGTGCTAGCAGACATAGTTGGCATTTCAAAAAGTGCTGCATTAACTGAAAATTTGGACATAAGAAAGGTGTGTGTAAGATGGAAGCTGCGTTTGCTCACATTCCAGCAAAACCAGTGTTGTGAAGATGTTTCAATTGAGTGTTTATCAAAGTTTCACAGCAGCAAAGCAGAATTTTCATGTCGTTTCATAGATCTGGATGAAACATGGGTCCATTGCCTGAGACTAAAGAATGATGAAACCAAGGATTCAAAAGGGAGAAACGGCTCCCAAGAAGGCGAAGAACCCTTTTCATCCGCAGGCAATGTCATGGCGTCGGTTTTTTTGGGATGCGCAAGGGATAATTTTCATTGACTATCTTGAAGAAGGAAAAACTATCTACGGCGAGTATTATGTGAACTTATTGCAATGTTTGAACAAAGAAATCAAGCATAAGCAGTTGCATTTGGCTAAGAAGAAAGTGTTGTTTCATCAAGACAATGCATCAGCTCACACATCCGTTATTGCAATGGTCAAAATTCATGAATTAAAGTTTGAATTACTACCTCATGCACCCTATGGACCAGATTTAGCCCCCTCGGATTATTTTTTGTTCGTAAACTTGAAAAAATGGCTCGGTGGTCAAAGATTTTCCAACCGTGAAGAAGTGATGTCTGCAGTTAATGGCTATTTTGAGGATTAAGACAGGTCTTATTATAGAAAAGGTATCAAACGATTGAACATTACTTGGAAAAGTGTGTGGATCTGAAAGGAGATTGTTTTAAAAACTTTTTCCGAAGTTTTTGTGTATTCTTTGTTGGGTCGGGTACTTCTGGGATTACCCTCGTATATCTGTAGGAATTTTGAACACTAGGATGCAATAAAGCATCAGTATTTCAAGTTGAGTGGACCAAAAAAGCAAGTGGATTAGAAGATTAAGCATTACATAGCAAGCAGAAGAGGCACCTCTTAAGTGTCAATTGCACCTAGTTCAGTTAACCCTTATTTAATGGCAGAACATAATTTGGCAAGATTTTTATTCTTCCTAACTTGAATTTCTAAAGATGCAGATGTGGTTTTTAGTGTTACAGCTGATGATGAAGCATTAAAATTTCTACCAACATTATTTACATATTTCGATCTTCTGAAGGCCTACTTTCTGGCCATAAAATCCTGCAACTTCAACATGATTGTATTAAATAAGAACATTATACACTGCAGTGAAAGCATACATGTACATGTTTGAGGGGGCATCGTGGATAAATATGCCATATTCAGATCTGAGTATGTTTGAGACAAGGGTGATAACAATTTTTACAGCCTTTTTTAGTGATTTCAAAGTATTTCATTGAATAAAATTTGGGAGTTATCACAGAATCATGATGCATTACTTTACTGATTTGAAGTACCAACAATATCTCTGTTAGTGATATTTTGGAACCTTGGCTCTCAGCCTTTGTCTGATAGTCTCCATAAAGGCCAAATCGAAGGTTTTTTCATGAAATCCAATTATTGTTAAATGTCAAAATGATGGGTCTCTTGCAGTTTAATAAGTTTTGTATGTTCTCATTCCAAACTTGAACCTCATGTAATGGTACATCCCCTATGTCATTATTGAACATAGAAACTATCTGAAGGACTTCAAGCATTGTGTTCTTATGTTAATCACATGTTTGTTCCCTTTTCCTGCTTCAGTTAAGGCTCTTGCCTATTAAAAATCTCAGAACAGGTAAAAGATTGAACAGCCAGTCTATTCAATTGCTTTTCCTTCATTGCCAAGGATTTGGAAATGGAAGAAAAGAGGATTTGATTTTATTGCTCTTTCTTATAATTCAGCTTTCAATGTGAAAAATCTTTCTTGGTGTCCATTTGGCTTTGATAGGAGAATTAGGGATTGCTGATGCCATTGATTTTATGATGTGTCTTCCTTGAGGAGGTATGAGTGATTCAGTAGCCTATCCATTCCTCAAAGTGTATCATCTGTGGACTTTTTCCACCTCTCAGTACGTAATGTATGAAGAAGGCTTATCAGCCTTGCACGAAATCAAGAGAATCAGACAGCTGAAATACTCAAAATAATGGATGTACAAATATAATCATTTTATACGTAACTAATTTTTGTTGTTTTATAGTTGCATACAGTAAACTCTTGATTATTCGTGTGTTGATTATCTGTTTTGCAGATTACCTATTCGACTCTTCTCAGCACCTTGAGATTTTAATTAACTTATAATCATAATTTTAGAGAGACCCATAACGCCAATGTTGAATGTAAATTATTGAACTCAGTGTTGACCATTGTTAATAAATCTTAGTACACTACCTGCTTGTTTATCTATATTTTTTGCCTTACTTTGTGTTCAATCTAATTTTCAAGAATTTAAAAAATTTTTGCGCTTTGAAAATTGTTGCATTTCAAGAATTTGGGCAAAATTTGTGCATACGTAAGTAAGTATGATACGAGGCAACAATATGTCTTTTATTTGAACCAAAAAGCTGCTTCTGATCTGAAACATATGAATCTTGGACTATATGATAATCTTCCCAAGGAGCTTCAAGTCTTCATGAGTGCCTCTTTGCTTAAATCAAAGGTGAAAGCCTTTTTTCTATCCAAATGTTTTTATTCAATTCAGGAATATCTCTCTACTTATATTCATTATTTTTATTCTGTAATGTTGTCAAGTTTTATTATTTTGAAGGTTGACGTTTGTACCGATCTGGCACGTCTGAGATCTGTACTTGTGTATTAACTTGCTTTGTTGGATCAAAGAAAGTTATTTATACGCTATTGATATTCAAAATTTCATTGGTTTTTAATTTCAGATGCTCAGGTGCAAGATCTAGCCAATCTCTCTGCATCACACACAGTAATAGCTCATCAGAAAGATATAAATGGAGTATGTGTAGCTCCAAATGACAAACTGATTGCAACAGCTTCTCAGGATAAGACAGTTAAAGTAAGTTCCCCTCAGTGGTTTCATTATATTGCCAATAATTGATTGAGTCATCGAGCTTTAAAAACAAAATTTTTACTGATGAATATTATATTCTGACCTAGATTTAATTAAAGATATTTAACATGTAAACCTATGCACGTCAGGAAACTATGTTTATTTAGTGATGCCTGAAAATTCATTAGGTTTGTGACGAAAAAGCTTAAGAAATTGGTCAGGGGTTAAACTTATATAGAGTGCACATGGGGAACAGGAACTCGGATGGCCATGAATGCCTAATGAGGGAGTCATTGTAGTATACTTGATAATCATTCCATTTATATTATGGCAGTTTGCCCTTGAGATCATTTCCTTAATCTTATTGGTGATAGTACCGGGAAGGCCAATCTTTCCTTGTTAAACTGGGCTTATGTTTAAATTTACTATCCATAAATTAGCCTTTGGATTTCCACATAATGTGCTGAAAAGAAAGGGGGAACTTTGGCAATTTTTTGACTGCAGTGTATTCATGGAGCCTTCAAGTTGAATTTTAAGAGTATAAAAACATGATTTTTGGTCTGGCAAACTTTGAAAAGTACCATATTTGCTATTGATATCTGGCCCATAAGACTCATTAGGCTCAGTGTGATTGTTCTGATTAGAATATATGAAAAATAATTGAATCAGACAAAAAGATATTTTAGTGCTAACACTTAATATGGAAAAAATGGAATCGTCATAAAAAATTAGACACTATATGAATATTTATTCTTCTTAGAATCCCAGGAATTCGTCATTGCTGCTGCTAAATCATTTCCACAGTTATTTTCATTGGAGTTGTCACTTCTATCTTGCACATTGCTAATGCCACATTTTAAAAAAGGCATTATCAGTCTCACTTTTAACTTTCTACCAGAACTTTCTTAACCAATCACAAAACTAGAAATTGACGGCTGTTTCATTCTTCTTGTCGGTGAGGTCATTAGTTGGTGCCGTGACACTTTTTTCCATATCTAAGTGGATGTTTTGTGCTATTATAGTTATGCTGCTCGTGAGGTGGGTCCCCAGAGTATCCGATGAGAGTTCATACTTCAGTGCCAGGAATTTCAAGTGATATCTGTCACTCCAGACTTAGTGACTCCTCATGAACTCAGAGGCTACCAAAGTTACTGACAGGACGTGTTAACTCGCACCCAAGTGTGTTTGTTTACAGTGCCTTTTTTGGGTTCATGAGATTTCGCTACCCCTGAAAGTAATGGAAGAGATGTGTGCGGCAAAGTTGCATCAAGTTTTACTTTAAACTTGAAAAGAGTTAATGGGGAAACTATTGAAATGATGCAGAAGGCCTTTGGGGAGGAGTACATGGGTGCAACACTGATAAAAGAGTGGTACAGCTGTTTATAGATGGTCTTACTTCTGTTGAAAGTGACCCATGTTTTAGCCGACCTTCAAACACAATAACACTGGAAAATATTTAGCCAGTACGACACTGCTTTCACTTTAATTACAGGCATAATTATGCTGGAAATAACTGTGGTAAGAAATACCATTCATTCAACTGCTGACAAAATCAATCAAGACTGGGGAAATAATGTGATGTTCAGAATTATATTTATTCAGAATCAATTAATAAGCTGCAATGGTGCCACAGTTTGACTGAAGTGGTTCTAAATCCAATGGTGAAGAAATGAGCCATGAAAAGCATGCATGCTCCAAAATTATGAATGGGAGGAGATGATGAATGTGGGAGCCCTTTGTAGGCTTAAATATTGCCTATTTAATTCTTGTTTATTGGGAATTAAACTGTACCATGGGCATCTTTATAATGCATGGGAAATGAAATGCTGCTCTTCCTCTTAATATAACTTAACTGCCACCAGTTTCGATACAGCATATTGTGGCAGTATCAGGCTGTATGGAAACCAGTCACAGTAAAGTTATATTGTGGAATATCCAAGTGTTTCATTCCCTATGCATCATGAAGGAGTTCAACCAAGTTACACCATCCACCATCACGTACATCACTTATACTATTATTCCCGCTGTGAAGTGTAGTGATTGAAGATGCAAAGCTTCTGGGATTTCTTCCAGATGGGTCCATTTTCTAGGATGGCAGTTCTGACCGGAAGATGCCAACTGCAATGCCAGTGAAATGTTGTCCCAGAGAATGGACCCACGTGGAAGAAATCCGGGAAGATTTGCATTTTCAGTCCTGTAATTAGGTACTAATATTACAAATTTCATTTACTAGAGGAACTAATGGTATTGTGACTCGTAACTGGCTTGTGGAATGTCATGTGAATGCATTTCTTCTTTTGGATCGTATAGTTGTGGTCTTCAGACAACTTAGATCTTGTGGGCATTCTTCGTGGGCACAGGCGTGGTGTTTGGACAGTCCGTTTCTCCCCCATTGACCAGGTGTTGGCTTCGGCATCTGCTGATGCCACCATTAAAATTTGGATGCTCAAGGACTTGACATGCTGGAAGGTAAGCTAGTTATTATGACTTTTGATTAAGTGAAATAGAAAAATAAATGAAGTTATTGCTCCTATTTTATTGTAATGTAATCAGATTTACTTGATCCCTCAAGATATGTGAAAGAAAATGTCCTGTAATTCAATGGTTGCGTAGTCTCTAGATAATAAAATATGGAATGACAAAGGACTGCAGAGTGAAAATGCAATAGCTGTTGGCCACTGAAGGAGGTGTACACTAGAAGGATGGGACATCCCTAGGACACTACTAGCCCTGGGGAATGAATTCAGCTCTAGAAATAATGGCCACTTGAGGTGGTGATGTTTAATGTCTGGAGGCCATTGAGTCAGGTTTTGCTGTATCATGCCTTGACTTCTGTGGGTGACCTAAAGTGGAATGAACATGTTGAAAAGATAGCATGACATAGAATGCTTTAAATTTTGCCAAGAGGATTTTAATCATCTCCTTGTAGTCTGCTAAGCAGAAGGCATACGTATTTCCCTTGTGTAAAACTAATTGAAGAATATTGGATATTGTTGTCAGATCCCAGTAATAAAGTGATCTCAATGAGAAATACAAAACTTGCAAAGCACAGCCCCAAAATTAGGGAAATGTTAAAGAAAGTAGAAAGTCAATGTAATGATTAACAATCTGGGATGGGACAGAGTAGAAAAGAAGAAAAAATTCCAGATTGGAAAAATTTATGAATTTTTATGGAAAAGATTACATTTTAAAACTTGACAATTAAGGTTCAAAGGGGCTGTGATAATGAAAGAGTAGATTATAGTTGGGAGATAAAAGTTTTTGGACTAAATCATAGCATAATCAAGTATCCATTCTAAAACAGAGGTGTTATAGAATGGAGCAAATTGCCTGGTGAAGTTATTCAGCCTTTTCTTATAAGTAGTAAATTGTTTGGATAAGGTCAGATAAACTTATATTAATATGGTATCATCCTGGAAAATATTTATAAGATTGGTATCGTTTACATTATATTTATTTCTTGCATCTATTGTCCTAACTTTTTTTAGTTATGACATATATATGTTTTCCCACTGTGGTACTGTTCTAAGATACCTTTCTTAGATGGCATGTTTCTTCATTCTGGTGCTGTAATTACTCACATGCC
Source organism: Hetaerina americana (assembly GCF_022747635.1). Taxonomy (NCBI): domain Eukaryota; kingdom Metazoa; phylum Arthropoda; class Insecta; order Odonata; family Calopterygidae; genus Hetaerina; species Hetaerina americana. Next base: position 28,943,549 of record NW_027286763.1, read on the forward strand.
TCATTTTACCTTGCCACTTAGCTAATAGTGATACTGCATTGTATGTAAATAAGCATGGAACACACATTGATAAATTTTAAACTAGGGATGATAAATGTTATCTCTCCCTTTAAATTTCATATGAAAATATTAGTATTCAGTTCTGTGTGAGATTTCATCTGCATGCAATGCTTATAACATAATGGTTTAGCTGAAATTCCAATCGATTCTGCAGGTGAAGAAGTTGGCATGAATGCTAGCAAAAGATTGTTGTAAAAACAATGTGCATGGATGAAATCCCAAACATAAATGCATTCACCAACACCAATCCATGGAAGCCTTTGGGAAAAATTTAATTGATACGCAACTGTTTAAACAGGGCAACATTTTAAACTTTGTCATTTTATTATTGATATAAACATAAAAGGACTGTCTGCAAAATTGATTTTAAACAGTGTTTTGAGTTGTCCCAACCTCCCATTCTTTCCTAGGTTTGGAAGGAATCCTGGAAGAAGTATTATTTTTGTTTCAAAAATGCAAACCATAGTTCCTGAAAGGAAGTTCAACAGAAATAGGCTGAATTTTGTGTATTATTAATGATTGTTTGTGTGTAACCAGAAAAGCATTAGTATGTTTGCTTGTTCTCAGGCACCAAATTCCTGTTCAGAGACATTTTGGTTTCTGCCTTTAGTAGCTGCAAGAATGCCAAAATGTTTTTTGTTGATGTGGACGATTTCAGTCTTCCTTCAATCAGTTGAGTTTCCTCAATCAACTTGGTGGGGAAATGTAATGAGAAAGTGAAAGAGAGGTGTTTTTTCGCTCTAGTTGGGCCTCGTTTGGAATATGCCGCAAGTATTTGGGATCCTTGGGAGAAAATTTGGCAAAAAACTAGATCAAGTCCAGAGAAAATCCACCAGATTCGTGATAAATTGCTATAATAAGAAGAAGAGTGTGACAGGCCTTTAAGGGGAATTAGGCTGGGAGTCATTTGAAATGTGAAAAGAAAAAGCAAGGCTTAGACTTTTCAAGTTGAAGCAAGGTTCAAAACAAACGAGTTTAACAATGACACGAAAGGAATTATATTTTGGCCCCACATTGTCAGAAAAGAAAATACTTAGTTCTTCCACTCATTTCATAATGCACGACCTAGGTTTCAATTCACAGTAAGTCATCATCAGGTGAAGTACAGGGGACACACAGCTTTATATATTAGGCAGAGGCGAGGGGAGGTGCTGGTGAAGTGGGAGGAGGTGAAAGGGAAGGGGAACTGGTGTGTGTGTATTGGGGGAGGGGGAGAGGGTGGTTATAAAAAGGTTTTTGCATGAATATATATGACTTGGAGAGTGTAGATTGACATGAATTTGTGGGTTTTGCATGCGGTTTTATTCTCTTTTATGGGTGGTGACCTAATACCCCCACCACACACCCTTGTGGTGGCTTGTGGGTTACTATGTAGATATTGTGTTAATTATAGCACTGATTGCACACCTAGGGAGATAGACTCCTGAAAGGTGGCACTCAATTAGTGATTGGATTTTTCACTTGTTTTCATTTCTGCTATTCAACTAATATAATACCAAAGAGCTTGGGAAATATCTTAAGAATAATCTGCTAGCATTATGTTGAAAATTAATAACATGGTCTCATGCTGCAAATGAGAAAGTCATTCTTAAATGCAAGGGCATGGAATTCACGAGTAAATTCCTAGAAATCTACAAGAATGTCAACAGTTTTAATAGTATTGGCAAAATTAGCGAGGTATACTGTCAAGCAGATCAATTTACAAAATCTTTTTCCTTATACCATTCACTTCCCTAAATCAAGCAGAGTGAATCAGCTTTCCCTCATGACCTCTTCTAGTATATTTTCATGGTTGGTGTCCTAACACTCCCTGCTACACACCTCTTTGGCATCTTCTGGGGTAGTGTTAAGATATAAAATCTCTCTGTCATGTGTATCTAGTGATGCAACTTCAATTTAACAGTGGGAATACCTACAGATTTGTGGTAGGAATTATGATGAAAAAAATCTTAAAAATCAAATTCAGCAAATATTGAAATGGATTCCAAGTCACTCTTTTGAGTATCAACTCTTACATCAGTTGTTCAGGGAAGTGATCATTTACACAATGGAACTTTTTTATAGCCCATATATGTAACAGAATGCACTTTCATTCCAATAAGTTGTTATAGTCTTGTGCACGAAATGTAGACTAGTATCTCTGCTAATTTTTAATGAATTCTTCTTCAGACCCTGGAAGGGCATTCAGCTTCTGTTCTACGCATGGAATTCATCAGCCGTGGGATGCAACTCTTGACGTCTGGTGGGGATGGACTCCTGAAGCTCTGGACAGTGAAATCAGGGGAGAGCACTGCCAGCTGGGATGCACACGATGGGCGAATTTGGGCCTTGGCAGGTGAGGTGCCCTCCCACCCTCAATAATAATGCTTCCCATTTCCCATGTCATTTTGTTGCCATGCCTGCAACGTGCTCAAATTTTGTGCCTTGCTACATATATATTAAAAGTAAAAACACTGTTTGCAGTTTGTTTTCTCTCTCTTAAAAAATAAATTTTATGCCCACATTCAGTTGAATACAAGGAGCTCAGGAGTTTATAAAAGAAAAACATTTATTGAATGCAATTTGATGTTGGTTATGGGTATCTTGGAGGCTGAGTTACTGAATTAAATAGTAAATAGACTCTTTTTAAAGCAGAAAATGAAAAGGTACTGGCTATAAGTGCCACTTAATTTTAGTGGTGTTCTTTCTCTGTTGTTGTGTGACTCCTTAGATGTTATCCCCTTAATTTTCTCCCGCTTCATAGCATACTTACGTTGATTCATCAGTCATTGTCATTCTTTCCTTCCTTCCTATGCCATTCCCTGGGAGACGATCTTCATTTTCTTTTAGCTGTATCAGATCCACTTTTTCTTTCATCCATCATCACCGATTCATCATTCAGGCTCCCTGACTCTGTTTTGCTTTTCTTGAAGCCATTTTCTGCCAAGTTCCTTAATTATGCCGATGGTATAATATTGACTAGACAAAGGCTTTTTTTCCAGATGTCAAATTTTCTATTGGTATGGTGTTTCCAGAAACTGTGGGCATCTACAGAGGGTTATCACTATTCACTCTCTCTTTGACCCACTCACCTTCATTCGGATCCACATTTCCATCATCCTTGGTTGGACTCACATGAGTCATCTTCCTTGGAAAAAGAAGAGATCCAATGTCTCTTTGTCCCGGGCCTTGATGTGTAAATGATAGATTCTTCATTGCTAGAAGAAGAAATCTCTTCATCAGAGGTCTCGGATGGCAAATCACTCTTGTCATCATTAGTGATGGGTGCATCATCAATATCCTTATTTTTCACTTGGACATTGGTCACAGAGACAACCCTAAAATAATATTTTATAAATTGTATCAAAATGAAAAATTATAACTTGCAAACAATCTACTTATCCAACACTAAGCGACATGGACAAAGAGGGGTGCATAGTTCAGGAAAACATATTTACTTGAATTTGTAAAACGTTACTGTTTCTCCAATAAGATGCCCCATGGACACCGCAGGATTTGCAACAATTCTTAGTCAAATTAAATGACAGGAAAGTTCAAGCAAAATAATGAATATGGCAGAATGCAATAAACTTAAAGTACACCATTATATACAAACAAAGAGAATTCGTGAAAATGTAGTGGAAGATATAAAAACGTAGAAAACTCCATATTTTATTATAATGCAAAATTTTAAGAATTCTTATTCGTAAAAAATTAATAACTCAAAATTAGCTTATCTTACTGTAAACACACTGTAAAATAAATATAAAGATACACAGAAAACACTGTCCAGCACGAATTCTTACTAGCACAAAAGATGGTATGCTGCTGGCCCGGGGGAAATGAAAAAACATGGGAGAACTCAAGAGGCAAACATAATGTGCACAATCAGCATAAATCTTAAGAATAAGGGGAAACTATTTTAGCAAGCAGCAGAGATGGAGTATAAGCCAAAGAAAGAGACGGGAGCTGTTGACTGGACCGTGCATCAAGAAGTAAAATATTCAAAAACATTGGGCCCATATATCGGCCCTTGGCAGTATTTGCACGACCAATGAGGATCAATATATTAGTCCACTGGCAGTAAAAGGGTTAAGGTCTCATTTCCAGTTTCACCGATATCAATTTGACACATTCTAATTCTATTTCTTTTAGTTTATTTCTCATCAAATATTTATTAAAAACAGCTAAACAAGCCATTGATTCATCCAGTAACCAAACAACTTGAAAATAAATATTATGGATATTTCATTATAGAAAAAGTAGAATTGTCAAATGCATGAATAAAAAGATAGGTCAACAGTCATGTATGAGAATGATGATTTAAGTTTTGAAAAACATGCTGTATGGTACATCTCACTGAATAGATCATATTTTTATCCTCTGTCCTCTATGCACCATTTCTTAATATCCTTTAAATTTACTTTTCAATGTAGTGTCCAGAAATGAGAAGTTGGTGGTGTCAGGGGGTTCTGACTCGGCAATGGTGGTCTGGCGGGATGTGACTGATGAGAAAAGGACTGAGGCAGCAAGGACACGTGATTTGATGGTTCAGAAGGAGCAGAAACTCTCCAATCTCATGCAGGCCGATGACCTGCTCCCTGCTCTCTCATTGGCTCTTTCTTTGGATCGGCCCCTCCAGGTCCTCAACATAATCCGGGGTGAGACTCTGAAGATTTTTTCATCAATCTTTTAAAATGTACAGATGTATACTTGTGATGGCTTCACATTAGGGGTTGCTTGATTTCCGTTATTTTTCCATCGATAGGGTGCACTTTATTTTTCTATGCTCATGAAAATTTAGAAAATGTAGGCTTTCTGTAGACGTCAAACACGTGTTTACTTGTATTTCATACTCCTACGCCAACCTTTCTCATCTCCCCACCCACTTTTTCAGCAACTCCCCCCACCTCCCTTTTAGCTTCCTTATTCTGTTCCTACTGCCTATATGTGATTGGTGATTCACTCATGTGAACCCCTGAGACTTAGTATACTCTTTCTTCAACATGTTTCAAACTTTGTATTTGGCATCTTATTGGTTAGTTGGCCAACCTTCCTCTCATCCGTCCCTCCTTAACTTCCACATTCACACTCCCCTCCCTTTCCCAGGATGCAAAAAAGTATATAAGATGGCGTTTGAATTCATTTTATTTCCTGAAGATGATGTAAATCGAAACTGGGTTGTGCCATTAAACTTATCTTGTGGAAAGTTTTTACTATCTTTTCTTGTTATGTACAAGGTCTGTCCCAAAAGTAGTAGGACTGAGTCGATTAAAAAAAATGTATTACCAGAATTGATAAATTCACTCAAAAGTCTTTCACGTAGCACCCTTGTGAATCTACACACCGCTGCCAGTGGGTTTTTCATGCCTCGTATACATTCTGGATGGTGGTGCCCAGAAAGCTGCTAAGCTCTCTCATCATGGCCTGTTGTGTAATGCTTCCTGAACTGTGGTGACGTCCTGTCAGCACAGATTTGAGGCAGGGGAAGAGGAAGAAGTTTGGTAGGGTGAGCATCCTTACTCAGATGGTGGAAAAGCTCTTGGCAGATCCGCATGTGCGAGTGGTCTTGGAAGAACAAAAGTTTCCTTTTGTTCTTCCAAGACCACTCGCACCAATTTTGCACACACCTTTCTCATGCCCATGTTTTCAGTCACAAGGTGATGCACATCACTTTTAGGGATGTCAAGTTCATCAGAAGCCATGTGAATACTTAATCTGTGATCTCTGTCCAACAAAGCCTTCATTCCTGCAAGATTTTTGTCAATTTTTGAGGTTGAAGGGCATTGTTATCCTTCGGTGTCTTCAACACCTTCTCTATCCTCCCGAAACAACTTGTGTCACTCAAAAACACCTGATCTACCCATGGTGTTATCACCATAAGCTGCTTTGAGCATGTCATGAGTCTTCTTTCTTGGTTTTGCCCAGTTTCACCCAAAATTTGGTGGCTTAGAGCTGTTCCAATAACCGGTTCATGATGGAGCATAACAAGGTCACATTATAAAGGTTTTGCAAACAAATGATCCGGACTTCACAAGGGTTCAGAGCCAACTGCCACCGGCCTTTCATGAGACTCCCATCCCTCGAACCCAGCCAGAGAAACTGCTGCCCGTCTATCTGGGAAAAATAATTCCTACTACTTTTGGGACAGACCTTGCACTTCTACTAAACTCCACCAACTCCAGGGGATCCGACAGTGGGACGGGATGATGAAACGGGACCCCAGGACTCCTCTCCCTCGAACCCAGCCAGCGAAACTTCCACCCATCCGTCTATCTAGGAAAAAATAAATCCTACTACCTTTGGGACAGACCCTGTACAATAAATGTTTTTTATGCTTCATATTTTATTTATATCATATTTTGTTGTATTAACACATGTTCACTGATATTTTAGTATGTTATTGTATTATTGTATAAAATGTGCCATGAATGATTTGAAATGAATTCAGCAGCAGATACCAGTGAGCATAATCTTAGAACTTTGTAATAATATGAAGATAATGATATCAAGTTGGTTTTAACATTTGTGGATTCTGTTTACTTTTTCTTTTTTAAATTTAATGGTTCATGCATTTCAGATGTCTGTACTTTCACCTTGTGATATGGACTCCACATTATTGTTTTATTTCTATTTGATTATGATTGTGAGAGCTTTCCTGACAATATCCTGAAGTTAGCACCGACTGAATTGCATCAGCAACTAATATATCATTGGAACAAGCTAATACTATTTTAATGAAGCTGCTGGTGAATTGCATCTTTATTGATAGCAAAATTTAGTAAATCGGAAGGGATTTGCACTTAATGCTGTGGGTCTGTGGATTTTTTTGGATTAATTGGATGCCTCGGTACCTCACCTGGCTGATGCAGTTGGCTAGAAATTAAGGAATCTGGGTTCGAATCCCAGTCAAGGCAAAAGACTTGAAAATTGTTACAATTCAATGTGCATTAGTGAATGACTCTGTTAAAAATTACTTTCATGGCATCTCCTGCAGTTTCTAGGTTGTTGTTAAATAAATTCAGCATGCAGAAAATCCCGGTCAAAGCGAATGATTTTTACACTCTGAAATTATTGCATTGAAATGCCGAACAATTGAAAATTATTTCTTAAAAATATTCCAATATCTTGTATTCCTCTATTCAATTTCTTTGGGTTAATTTTCACCAGCAGATGGTCTATCTATTTTACTGAATTATGCCCAAAAACACAGTTTTGTATTAAGCAAGATTTCTGGTTAATGCAGTTACACTCAAAGTTTTAAAATTACCATGTCAACTTCTTTCTTTATTAGAATCGCCTATGACATTGTTTCTGGTGATTTTCAGTGAGCCAGTTACGCAAAGTATTTTTAATTAAAGGGAAGCTGTGGGAGTGCTATTTCATATCCCGAGTTAACCTTTCCTGGAAAAATCAAGCATATTAACACGACCGTGTGTGTATATATATCATACCTTTATTCTAATAAAAAGTAATCATCTCCTTCACACAAACGGGCACATCAACCTATATGGCATTTGAAGTATTAATACCATTCACCTAAGGACAAAGATCTAGTGACACAGCTCTTTAGCAGTGAGAAAAAAATGTCTCACTCCCTTCCTAAACTAATATCATCAACAGAATCTACACTTAGCTAAAAGCAACGTGAAAAATATTTTTCTGATGAAGCATTTTCTTTTTACTGTTGATGAATTTTTTATGAATATCCAGTAAGTGTAACTGTCTACTTAGTCTTATTATCTCTGAAATTGAACTACTTTGCTTTTCCTCATAGAAATATATTAGTAGAAAATATAATAATAGAAAATATATATTTTCTATTTGGAAAAGCCAAGTTGTTTATTTTCAATTTCAATATGAAGATTTTTCCACCAAGTCATGCCAAAAACTGTTACTTATTATCTCTCTTGTATGCCTTCTTGTTTCTTTTTGTATAAATTGTTTGTATCCTTCATTTCAATTCCTGAAGAATCCTATACCTACATGTTGTCCATGTGTATGTCCTTTGGATAATACTACCTAAATGCAAATGTGATGCATACTTCTGAGTTTTCATGTTAAGAGCAGCGAAAGAATAAAACTGTTGGTTTGTAGGAAAGCCTGGCCCCTAAAAAGGCGAGCTAAGACAGCTTTATACCTCATATATGTATTTGCTGATGGCTTGAACCTATGTTTGCTTAGATAACGAGTATCAAATTTCACAATCTTCTTTTTAACATTGTAGTGAGCAATGAACAAAAATATTAAATGTTCAATGAACACTAGAAGTGTAACTTAACACAGAATGTGATAGAAATACATAGTAAAGACTGTGCACATGAGAATAATTGAGGAGCTAAAAAGATAGGTACTAATGGGATAATCTTTTTGTCTTCAGAAGTGGGCTGTTTGTTCCCAGCAGTTGATGGTTTTGGTTTTTTTCTCCTTCATATCTTGTCGGATGAATACTTCTGGGCACTAATGGATGATTTTGTAATTTCCTCAGAGATAATGAAGAAAGGAGGTGAAAACAATCTGGAGAATACATTGAAGTTCTTACCATTAAGTGAAAGGGAATCTCTGCTCAAGTGTGCCTCTGTTTGGAATGCCAACAGTAAAAGCTGCCATCCAGCGCAGGTAAATGTTGATTTTTTTTAAATTTTGTACTTGTGGAATGATTACAAAGATTCCTTTACGATTTGATGCATATTTCTGGTTATTTCCAAGTATGTTAAGGACTTACTGTCCAAATTAGTGTGGCATGGTCATACTAAAATTCGACAGCGATTTCAGGAAAAGTTAATCTCTTCCTTTGTCCAAACTAAGCTTGAAATATCTTTGGTGTATGCTGTAGTCAGTAAAGAATTCATTTATGTATCAATCTAAGAAACTAACTTCTTGGAAAAGAGAAATACCATTGAAAAGTTAAGCATCTTTTTACCCTCCATCAGATACTGTACTACCATTCTTTTCTGGAATAAGATTGACCCTCATAGCAGCTATGAGGGTGACTTTTATTTTTAGACAAATGGATTCACAGAAGCCACCGCAAGATTAAGTTCCATTCGTTTGATTTGGCTTAAACTGTTTTTTGTGATGGAATAGATAGAGCAGAGTACATTGCTTTTATTGTGGTTGTAATATTTGGAAGTCAACGTTAAAGTAATGTCAGCCAGAATGTAAACTAAGAAACAGCCTTTGAATTGAGATAACATAATTTTGTACTAAACAGTGGAAAATATAGAAACTTACCATACACAGCATGAATGGTGTGACCCAGAATTAGGCAAATGATAACTTTTTGATCAGTGTGTTATTAGCAATATAAAGCAAAAGCTGCATGTTCCATGCATGACTACAAGGTTAAGAGAGGGTCTTCAAGAAGAGCAATGAGGACAATTGGTGAGTGATCTTGTAGATGCGAGAGTGGAAATAGGATATCTGCTGTAGAGCATTGCAGAATTCTTACCTGATAGTTATATTGCCCTTTTCTTGATGCATGGTAATATTGTTGCTCTCCATAATCAAAGCCTCCTGATATTCAAATGGACTGACTCACCTTTTCAAAATCTATTTCATCAGCTTATCCTCATTCCTTGCTCTCCAGAAATGTGCATATTTGGACAAGAGCTTAATTTGGAATTTTTATTGCTCTTAAAATATATCGCCTAATGATTCCCCAGTGACTTAGTGCCTTTGTTCCATTCCATTCCCATGGTCTGATCCACTGCATCACCTTCCCTTGCTGATGGACTCAAACAAATTGTAATTACTCTCATTCAGAGGATACAGCTACTTGCAAATAAGAATATATCATCAAGGGAAACTTCTCTGCTGAATTAATTCATGCTTGCAGTTTGTAGTTTTTGAAGAAGTAATTGCTTTAATAGACAATTTTTCTTTCCAGCTCGTTATATCAATCTTACTGGATGAATTGTCACTTGATGATAGCGAATTGAAGGCTAATACATTATCATCAACCATTGAAGAAATGATTCCTTACACCGAAAGACACTTCCAGCGGCTGACGCAGCTATTGCAAGATTTCCATCTTCTGCAATATACTGCTTCACAGATGAAGTTAGCTACGTAAGGTCACACATGCGAAATAGTGATGAGATTGCCGCAAACATCATTCAGTATTTGAACCAAGTCCTTGGAACTTACGAAACCATTTTGTAGATGACTGCAATGTAATTATAACAAAAACAATATTTTTGTAAATAGCCAATAAATTTTTGCAGAAGCAATATGTTCTTAAGTTAATATATTTAGTTGCTGTTCTGTAGTACTTTTATCTTATTATAAATGCCAAAAAGAATGCCATTGAATCCTGTAAATTTTGAGAACTATTAGCATAAACGCTCGAGAGTTTCAGTTCACTGAAACTCGAGCATTTATGCTAATCCTCCAAATGCTAATAATTATGCCTTCTTCCATTCTTTCTGTCCAACATCCGTACCTTATTTCTACCCCTTCCTTTCGTGCCTAACATTAATATGCTTTGTATCCATTTTTTCTGTCTCCTTATGAATTCTCCCAACAATTCCTCCCCCATACCGAGTACTTCCTCCTTTGTTTTCCTTTCTGCACTGCTTCACCTTCTCCACACCCACATTTCAAAAGCCTATGGCTATCATCCTGCTCCAATGATCATGTTTTCATGCCATACATAACTAGGCTACATATCAATGTTTTAATGAGCCTTCTTTTTAACATCCTTACTCCATATCCCTTTCATTAATTCTCTCCTGGTGAAAGCTTCTTTCCTAATGCATTTCTTCCCCTTATATCCCAACTCCTTGACCATTTTGGTCCAAAACATGAGATCCAGCGTGAAGAAAGAATCTAAGAGTGCATTTCCACAGGAAAGAATATATTGTTGTCTGCTTGGCAAGATAAATAAACTGTTACACCTACTTTTGCTTTTGCCCTCATATTTTAACGTTTAACTTTGCCTTTCTCTTTCTGGAAAACAGCATAACTTTTGTTTTATTTACATTTATTCTCACCCCAGATATCAGGTCTGTCCAATAAATATGTGAACTAAGGCCATAAAAACTTTATTTTGCAAAATTTAGTGTACATTGATTCTGTCCCATTCAAAGTAATCTCCATTCGTTACTATGCACTTATTCCATCTTCTTTTCCACTGTTTAAAGCACCCTTGGAAGTCCTCGACAGTTAGGCTTTTTAGTTTTCTGGTCGTTTCTTGCTTTATTGTGTCCACATCTTCCCAGTGATGTCTCCGTCACATTTTTGCACTTTGGGAATTGGAAAAAGTCGCAGGGGGGCAAGATCTGGCAAATAAGGAGGATGATCAAGGATGGTGACTGAATTTTTTTGCCAGAAACTGGCGAACGATCAGTGCTGAATGTAGAGGATGTGGAGCTATTGGCTGTTGAACAAGTTGTCACAAGGAAGAAAATCCTATAGCCAATAAAAATAATGAAGAACTCCAATACCGGTATTTCGGTCACCAGGTGACCATCTACAGGGAGAGAATCAAATGGGAACTTGAACTTGGAAGAAGACTATGCACCAGGCAATGTCAAAAGTCAAGTGGGTGTACAGGTCGAGGGAGGGGGGGGGGTGAGGTATATATACTTGGAGGGGTTAAGTGATGGTCGGTAGGTGGGGGGGGAGTTTGTTGAGGTCACGTGAGAAGGAGTGGGGGATAAGTGGTGGCTATTAGGAGGGGCCTGCCTATTTTTGAATTGACTAATGAAGTTAAAAAGTGAACTGTTGATGATGCCTGGTTCATTGTTCATAAGTTTGTTCTTGTTTAAGTGAATGTGTAAACTCTCACATGCATCGAGTTTACAGTGTTGTATTGAATACACTGTAATCAATCACTCCACCCACTTGAATTTGGACATGGCCTGGTGCATAGTCTTCTTTGAAGTTCAAGTTCCCTTTCAATTCTCTCCCCCTAGATGGTCACCTGGTGACCAAAATACTGGTATTGGAGTTCTTCTTCATTATTTTTATTGGCTATAGGATTTTCTTCCTTGTGACAAATGCTGAATGTGCAGGTGCATAGTCATGAAGGATCCATTCATCATGTTTGGTTAAAATACTGTGCCCTATTGTTTATGTTAAATTCATTTCATCCGTTATCATTCAGACAGTTTTTCAACGACTGGGAAGACCAAGGGACTACACACGATCAATGTCATCAACACAGGTGGTTGAAGGTCATCCCGGCCTTGCATATATGTGGCCTTCGTCTTGTCGGCCTTCTTTAAAATGCTTAATCCACTTGAAAACGGATGTTTTCTTCAGAGCATTATCACCGTAAATAGCTGTGAACGTTTCAGTAATTTCTTGATAATTTTTACCGCACTTCACCAAAAAACTTGATATTGATTCGTTGCTCCGCGATTTAGTCAATTTCCACTTTCAACAAACAGTAAAAACAAGGGCAATAGAAACTACGAGGGTCATCCGGAAAGTAGTACCCGTTCGTGAAATAAAAAGACAAAAGTAAATATTAACAAACATAAAAAATTTTATTTGAAAGAGGATACTTTAAACTACTTCTCAACATAATCTCCAAGCAAATTAAGGCATTTGTCATAACGTGTGACAAGTTTCTGTATTCCTGCTGCATAGTCCTTCGCCGCCAGCTCATTGAGATACGCGAGGGACCCATCTTGCACAAATTTTTGCATAATGCAGATGGTGTTTAACAATTTCATGAACAATTGTTCGAGAAACATTGGGAAAATGCTCACAGATGTCATCAATTGTGACGCGCCGATCGTTCCTCACGAATTCGTCAACTGAGCTCACCAGTTGGTCTGTAATGACAGACGGTCTCCCCGAACGCTCATCGTCGTGTGTGTTCCCCCTCCCCATGTTGAAGTTGCGACACCACCGCCGAACAGACGACTCGTCCATTACATTGTCTCCATACACCTCCTTTAATTGGCGATGAATATCACATGGGCGAACGTTTCTTGCATTGAGGAATTTAATCACTGCCCTCACTTCACAACTGGCGGCGTTCTCAATTTTTTTAAACATTGTAAACAATCACAGAAACAACACAGGCAATGCTAGCGTCACGCAACTTGGCTCAGAGAAGGCAGACAAGCCACTGAAGCTATCTGACCTCGTCCAGCGGCTACTCGCGTCGTCAGCGCTTCATGCGGCACGAACGGGTACTACTTTCCGGATGACCCTCGTAATATAACTGGCACCAAATGCACAGATCGACAATCCACCAAGCACAGATGACTCATTGGTTCTCAGGCAACTAGCGCCTCTAGTGGGTGGGCTGTAGTCCGCGTCATGGCTGCCAGATTGCACCAGTTTGTGCATTTATTACAAGGACCACATATATCCCACTGAATTTCCAATTCACTCAGCAATGCTTGCAATCCCATGACTGACAGGCAAACTAAAGCTTGGTCATCAGCAAACCTAACTGATTTTATGACTACACCGCAGACTTCTGATCCTATCACCAGTTCTACCCATGCCTCTTTTATCATTTCCTCCATATATTGTTGAACAGCACTGGTGACAATGGACAATCGTGCCTTAAACCTCTTCCTAACACTGCCCATCCGGACTCTCCTTTCCCCACTCACACCTGAGCAGGCTGAGACATGTACAGGTTGCGGATTAGCCTCCTGCCGCTCCAATCTATTCCTATATTCTACAACATACTCATTAGTTTTTCCCAATGTTCTCTATCAAATGCCTTTTCAAAATCTACGAAACAGGCAAATATCTCTTGCTTTATATTCTCAATTAATCCTGTCCTCAATATTATCCTATCATTCTAAGTAATTCGGTCTTCTTCTGTGCTACTGCTGTCAATTTTGCTTTGCAAGTGTTTCGTGAGATGACAATAGCAGAAGCCTTGCCTCTCCTGCTGCCGGGCATGTCACACAACCGATTGGGCCAAGTCCAATAGTTGCCAGGACTTATTTTCACTATACTGTCCACCATAAAAATCACGGGATGAATAATGGAGGTGGTTTCCCCTCAATAGCTCCTTTCATTTACAGAAACAAAAGAGTAAATACAATCGGGGGTGGTGTCTTTAATGCAGTAAAGAATCCATCAGTCAGCAGGGCTATGGTAATTCCCAGTAATGGTTTGGAAATTGTTTGGTGCTCGGTTAATAATCCTGAATCCAAGAGAATCTATTTATGCACATTTTGCAGGCTGCTGGATGACTAAGAAAATTCTATACTAAAACTAGATCATCAAATCAAAAGTTACTCACCCCAAAATGACAAGCATGGCATTATAAGCAGTGGTAATTTCAATGTTCCATCTATTGATTGGAGCGCATATAATTTTAAATTGGGGATAAATACGAAGGTACCTGCAAGTTGCTATTACATTTGTTTACCTTGAACTCCATACATCAACTTATCACTTCACTAACTAGGGGCAAAAATATTCTTGATTTGCTAGCAACAAACATCCCAGTAAATTTCTTAACTGTAGAGATTTAAAGGAATTAGTGACCACAGGGCAGTAAATGCCAAGTTTTCCCTCTATAGACTATAGAGTCCTAAAAAAGAAGACAAGGAAAAGTTAACTTGTTTAAAGAAGGGGACTATAATGACATTATAATGAATGTTACTGAGTCAATTTGTTAATATTAAGGAAGATAGTAAACAGAAAAATGCTGAGGATACGTGGATTCACTTCCTTGACATAACTCACTCACTGGTCAACAGATTCCGATTAAGTAAATTAGTGAATGATCAAATGTAACCTTGATGGTACAATGCAGAAGTTAGAAAACCATTACGATGTCAAAGGTTATGTCATGTCAAGGTGAAAAATATAAAGGATGACATCCCTAGCGAGAAAAGGAATGAGATCACTAATGACTATAAGATATCAATTTCAGAAAGCGTTAAACAATACCAAATGATAAGATAATCAGAAACTTTGAAAGAAAATCCAAAAGCATTTTGACTCTATGTCAGAGCAGTTCAGGGAAATAAGTCTACAGTAAATTCACTAAATAGCGATCAGGGTAGAAAGGGTAACCCAGCAGTATGGAAAAGACCAACTTATAAAATTCCTTTCAAGGTACTTGTATCTTCACTAATCTCTCTGATAGCTTAATCGCTTGCACATCACAAGATTTCCAGAGATTGGAAAATGGCTACTGAAACACCTATATTTAAAAACAGAAACAAGGAGGAACTGAGCAATTGCAGACCTATTTCCCTCACATCTGTAACATGCATGGTCAGGGAACACACAGTTGCTAGTTCAATATTGAGACACCTCGATGGTCAGGAGTTATTGATGCAAAACGAGTATGGTTTCTGAAAGGGTACATCCTTGGAAAGACAACTTGCTCTTTTTGTTCATGATATCATTAGCTCTGGGGAGAGCAATGTTCCAGTGGTTTTCAAGATTTTAAAAAGGCTGGCAAAGTACCTCATAGTGAACTACTCGCAAAGCTAGAAACAAATGGTATAGATTAGAATATTTTGGGCTTTTTGAATGCTCGGGTACAAAGAATAGTAATATATGGAGTTCGCTTGAATGCAGTGAAGTCACCAGGTTTTCCCCAGGAAATGTTATCTGACCTATTTTATTCCTTATTTATGTTAGCAACATAATTCCATTGTTAATATTGAGATTAATTTATCTGCTGACGAAGGAGTGGTTTACAAAGATATCTATAATTCTGATGAGAAAGCAGCTTTAAGAGATGATCAAATGACTATACAACACTGATGACTTTTTGCAATTATATTAAGCCTCATCACTAAGTTGTTGTTAGATGTAGTGCCTAAATCATCTATCATACCATCCCAAGGCCAATTGCAAAGCAGTTAATCGATAGGTAAACATGCAAAAATTCTCTTTAAGTTATTGATCTTTATGACTGCTCCTGACAAAAGGGTACTCGAATCAAAGTGCATGACCCTTCTTTAGTAAAATTTAAGTTTTTAACCAAACCTCTGTGAGCTTCCTGTGCATTTCTGCACCTGTTTATCAATCCTCCACTGAATTGGAATGAATAGGAATCATTTTGCAATAATTCATGAATGAAATGGAGATAATAGTTCCAGTGGAATTCAAAGGAACAGTCTGATGAAAATGAAAACTTTTATTGCTTTTTCATTGTTATTATTTATGAAAACAGCCAATTACAAATAACATTTTCCATAACTACAAATAAAATTTCCATGAGGCAAAAAAAGCCCAACATGGGAAATTCCATTCAAAGCTTGCCACTCAGAAGAAATTGAGCATTTCATGAATAATGTGCTGAGTGACTTACAAAAAACAATAATACTCTTTATACAAATTACATTAAATTAAAAGTCTTAACAGTACCATGCCCAGAATGCCATTTGCATGAGAAATGTCATCCTGAGCCTAAATAAATATTAAACTGACAGAATGTGAGCAGAGGGGGACAACAAGGGAGGTGGGGCAGCCCAACGACTGCCCACCATATACAATTCGAAGGAACACAAACTGAGAGCCACCAATGGCGGAAAGTTTGCAATAAGGAAATGGAAAGGCAAGATGTTATGACTGAGCACGGACAAGTTCTTCACCTTGGACTTTCTCTCACAGTATTATCTGAAGCCAAATAGCTGGATCAGTATAAGTAGGAACCATTACAAAATTAACATTTTGCAAGAAGTACATGATGATGAATATCATATAAATGATTTGTGTAAACAAGCCCACGAGAAATGGGACCACACCGTGAATTACCATTCAACGAGAAAAGTTCAGGAAAATATTGGCAGGCCAATGAAACAAAATAAAAGAGTGCCTACCCTTAGGGATCTATGCATTAGCTAATATCAGCCAATTTGCAAGAGAAGAGGCTTTAATGATTCAACTCCATGGTCTGTGCAAATGAAACCAAATATTTTAAATCCCTAAGTCTTGGCATCATGAGTTGTATAATTTTCAAAGTCACACTGAGTTCTCAGGGTTCAAACCCATTATCTATGTCTTAAAAATTTACTTTTCTTTTATAAAAACATGAACAAAAAGTAATGGCAAGAATGATGGCTACTTGTCTAAGCCACAAGTTTGTAAATTCACGTTGAATGTCAGCAAAATAAATACAAATAATAGAATATTTTTTAAAATAATAAGTAGCATGATACTATGAAGTCCAAATGCGATCTGAACTGAAGGTCCACATGCAAAACACTGGAAAAGGTCATGTGTATGTAAAAAACTCAAAGAAATATTCTCTTCCTTGATCAGCACAATTTACTTCCAACATGGCATTTAAGAAACATGTAAGCTTGGTTATATTCTCAAATTTCAAGTTGTAAATTGAGTTTGAGTAGGAAAAGCAATTGAGTCAATCTGACCACTATAATCAAATCTGAGCTGTATTTACGCATGCCACTCAGAACATGTGCTTCTTTCCTCTGCCCTCTTCCATTTTTGTTTTGATTGAATGCCACAACCATAAAAGGTTCTGAATGTATCCTTTGGTTTAAAATTCTGCAGAGTTGTCATGTTTAAAATAATACAGAGCACCAGTTAATTAACTCTTGAAAGTGAAATCTCAGGGTAAAAACATATTAAAGGTCCCTCTTAAATTAGAAAGTACATCTTTCTCCCTTCAAATGACTCCACATAAACAAGGTGAGCAATTCACATGGTTGAGTCAGTGTTTGTTTCTTTTAATACAAAATATTGACATTTCAACAGCAAAAAGCATGTTAAAACAATCATATTCTCTTATGAAATCATGCTCCTCCAATATGAATTTGTTTTCTTAAATCTTGAGAACACAATGAAAGATACATTGTTGATATCCACAGGGTACAACCTGATTTTTAATTTCACATATATCTGAATGGTTTATACGAGGGTCATCCGGAAAGTAGTACCCGTTCGTGCCGCATGAAGTGCTGACGACGCGAGCAGCCGCTGGACGAGGTCAGATAGCTTCAGTGGCTTGTCTGCCTTCTCTGAGCCAAGTTGCGTGACGCTAGCATTGCCTGTGTTGTTTCTGTGATTGTTTACAATGTTTAAAAAAATTGAGAACGCCGCCAGTTGTGAAGTGAGGGCAGTGATTAAATTCCTCAATGCAAGAAACGTTCGCCCATGTGATATTCATCGCCAATTAAAGGAGGTGTATGGAGACAATGTAATGGACGAGTCGTCTGTTCGGCGGTGGTGTCGCAACTTCAACATGGGGAGGGGGAACACACACGACGATGAGCGTTCGGGGAGACCGTCTGTCATTACAGACCAACTGGTGAGCTCAGTTGACGAATTCGTGAGGAACGATCGGCGCGTCACAATTGATGACATCTGTGAGCATTTTCCCAATGTTTCTCGAACAATTGTTCATGAAATTGTTAAACACCATCTGCATTATGCAAAAATTTGTGCAAGATGGGTCCCTCGCGTATCTCAATGAGCTGGCGGCGAAGGACTATGCAGCAGGAATACAGAAACTTGTCACACGTTATGACAAATGCCTTAATTTGCTTGGAGATTATGTTGAGAAGTAGTTTAAAGTATCCTCTTTCAAATAAAATTTTTTATGTTTGTTAATTTTTACTTTTGTGTCTTTATTTCACGAACGGGTACTACTTTCCGGATGACTCTCGTATATGTTCACGACAGTTTCAAAATTCCACCTACTATTAGCTTCCAAATCTCAAGATATCCCAATGTCATCGCTTACTCACACCAAATAAATAGAATGCAAATATTTTTATCTATGAGGGTAAAAGGAAAATCACTGTAATCAAAATCACACAAATGATCACAAAAAATAACCACCAACACATAAAATCTTACCACAATACCAGGTTGCTAGTACTTTTCAGTTTCCTACATAATATATAATTTTAATATTACTTACTTACTAATGCAATTAACATGTAGCAAGTCATGTCAATTCCTTGTCATACCTTATTGTACCACAATTGGATAATTTCTTTCATGGTACCCCACAATTGAAATCATACTTAGAGCAATATCATTCAACCATATAAAATGACAATTAGTGAATCCAGCTTATTCTTATCACAGTACACCGTGGCATATGATTACATTCATTTTATTCCTGTTGGGTGAAGTAAATATTAGAAAGACAAAACTCATTTATTCTAATAGGGTGATAAAAATCACTGCATAACCTCAAGTGTGATAAGAATAAACAATTGGGTCGGGCTCAATACAATGTCAACTTTGATTATCCTTGAAATCACTTCAATAAATTTTAATATTATCAAAATTTAAAAACTTTCCAGTCAACCAATCAAAAATTCAGATGATGCATCATTACCTTTAAAAATTTATTCCTGATACTGATAACATCAGTGCATATAAGCAATATTTAAAACCACTCAGCCCAATGGCATACGAAAAGTCATTTATTACTTACATAAAAAATCTTGGCATGGTATTTGATTAAAGGGGGTTTGACACATATTTTGGAGAGAAGAATCCATGGGTTAGGGCAAGAACAGCAAGAGAGAGGGACTAATGTTCCAGACCACTAGAGAGCATATTTGGTTTGAGCACACCTGAAGGAAATACAAAAGATTTACGTGAAATTTCCTGGGTTACAAACTGTCATGCTATGTACACATTTTTTTCAAATTTACTCTGGTGTTTCATTCGTAGAGATTAGATGACAAGCTACCGTATCAATCACAAATTATTGACATGTGACATTCACACCCATAAAAAGCATGATGCACAAATACTGCTCAGACCCAAAGTTCTACCACCATTGGTTCAGAGGTCCTTCTCTACAGGCCCATCAAGAGGCCTCAGAGGCCATTCATCCACAGACAGAAGAGCTTCCTTACCATCCCACATCTGACGCACTCGTTCGAACAGCGGGCCCATCACCGAAGTCACCCACTCCTCCACCGTCGCCGAATCGTAAACCTCGGAAAGCGCTTGCTTCGCCTCCCGTTCGAGCACCGCAATGTGGCCTCGGAGGCCATCCACTTCCCGGCTGAACTGCTCGATGTGGAAGGGACTGGAGAATTTGTGTTTCACGTTGTATTGCGTGGCCCACCCTTTCGCCTCCGGCATCGCTGCGACGCGCTCCACGTCGGCCTTAAGGGCGTGCAGCCGCTCCGCTACGTGGAGTACGCCGGCTCCGGGGAAAACGCAACGAGGACCAGAGCTTAATGATCCTAGCTCCAGGATCTCCGATGGGGTCATGGCAAGCGGCACCTCGCACCTCAGTGCATCGGAGGCCTGGCGGCGAAGCATGGCCACGTTGTTCTCTCCTGTCTTCAGAAAGGTGAGCGCCACCGCCAGCGACGGCAGGCCAACCGGCAAGAGTTCGCACAGGACGGCGAAGTGATCGTACCTTTGCCAACCGGTTAAAATGGTCCCCGCAATGTGAGGGAATGGTTTTGGTCCACCTAAGGCCAGCCCTGAAGAGGCTGCTTTGGCACTGGCCACAACTGCTGCCCATGACCTGTGATTTTCTAAGTGGTGAGATATATCTGTTACATACCGGTCGGGTCCAGTGGCTCCTTTGAATGCAGTGGCTACCCAAGCAGTCGTGAACCCAGAAGAACCAAGCCTCTCCCAAACATCAGCAGGTAGACTAGCGGCCACATCAGGGGTATATTTCCAGATAACTGGCTGTATCCCTTTACTCCCAAGTCCCGAAGCAGTCAGCTCCTCTATGGAGTTTGACCTCAGGCCATCATCCCATATTAGAACATTTACCTTATGCTTATCTTTGGTATATTCCGCTACCCTTGATACGTGGTTGAGAAAAAGACGCCTGGGTGTGATATTGTCTGCCTGCATCGCTGCCCGGCATCTATCACATTCCCCCAGCTGGTAAACTTCATCAGCACCCAAATGAATGTTACGAGCGTCAGGATGCAGTTCCATTACTTGATCTATCATGCTTTTCAACAGGGGAAAGGATTCCTCGTGCGTGGGGCAAATTGCTTGAGGATAGCGAGGCACTTCCCTCAAATGCTTGTGCGTTCTAAGCTTGAGAACAAATTCCAGATGTCCAAATGTCTGGATGAGAGGTATTACTTCGAGTCGGTTGCTGCGGGCCAACGACAGTATTCTGGTAACATTTGGTCCGGTGTAAGCGTTGCGAGCAGACAGCCCAGCCAGTGGCCCCCAAAAAGGAAACATATCTTCGTACTCTATAAGCAACCCTGTTGTCCCAAGGGACTGAAGCAAAGGAAAAAGCTCTTCAAAATAAGAAACCAACGGTGGGGCACCTTTAAGATCAAGATGAACGATTCTATGAGGCCCCAAACTATGGACCCCAGAGCGTTCGACGAATTCGTCTCCATTCGCTGCGTTCTCTATATTTCCCTCATGACCACTACCACCAAGGACACTGCGCCCACTATTAAACTGATTTTTAAATTGAGGAGCATTAATTCTCCTAATGTCGGATAGCATTTGGCTTTCCACAGCTTTCTGTTTCAGCATGTGGCGAGGACTTTGAGTGAGATCTGATAACTCGTTTATATCTTCCATTTGTATTCGGTTCCCAAATGTAAGTTCCTTTTGAGGAGACCATGGAAATTTATTATTTTTTTCAGCAGCATGCATCTGACCATCACCTGCAGTCATTCGGTACAAAATGAAAATTACTGTCATCACACTCATAACCAACATAATGAGTTGGGTTTTACCACGCATGCGAAACATTTTTATATGCTGTTCACTTGTTCATCGACCTATAAACAGCATCATTTCACCACAAGAAATACATTCCTGGAAAAAGAGTCCAGGGTTAGAGTTATCTCAGTGATACCACTACACTCATATATTCGCATGGAAGGGTAACTGGAACATATGCAAGTAAAATCAAGGGTTGATACATGCTCCACTCCTTAAATCGGACAGTAAATAATTCATAAACTCACAACAAATAAAGTTTAAAGTGTACACCTCAATACACACTCACTCACAACACCAAAACAAAATTCGACAAAGTATTAATCTTCAACTGTTCGATACCGTAGGTAAAAGTTCCCAAACAGTTCACTGGAGTGCGCTAGTAGCGGGTGGCGCAGGGGTGTGGGCCTTTGGTTTTGATTTCATGCACCAATGAATGAGGGACATTCGCGTCGGAGTTGGACTAGAGGGACGAGGTTGAAGCATTTGAGTCTGGATTAATTTCACCTTAACGTTGCCGATATTGTGGGAGGTATATCCACGTAAGATCATCCAGAAAAAATACGTCATAATGTCAGCTTTAGTCCTCGGAGGAATTGAAGGGTAAGCTAAATTAAATTTTCTCTTCTATTGCTTGAGCTATTATGACAGCTGTTTTCAAATATTTCATTTTTCTACGCTTGGTAGAGAAATTTATAGTTAATTCGACGATTTTAATGCTTTGCCGTCTCCGAGTACCATCATATCGTGTTTTTATTTCCATGTCTAATGTATCTGCAGAAGTAATTGTTTTCGCGGCAGGGGATACTTTTTTATAGACATTTGTTTACGCCTCATTTTAGAGCTCTTTTCGGCAGTGTTATTAAGGCTCTTTTTTTCGTACAATAATTCATCTTTAAGTTGCTGTAGCAGTCGTCAATCGACTTAAAACTAGTAATTGCCAATAACGATGTCAACGATATAACCCCACTTATTCACATAGTGAATGTTTTCATTTCGACATGTATGTAATTTAGTTTCTATCCAAAAATTACTATTAGATACTAGTTGAGTTTTTGAGAACTTTCACTTCGTCACCAATAACTTACTATAAGGAGAAATCCCATTTTACTGGAAATTTGTAACAAATAAAAAGAGGAACCTGATATCATTTTGTACACTAGAATCTGCGTGTGTCCGTCCTGTCACAATGCGTTTGGACGATATTTCAAACTGGGCTAATAGGTTTTCTAGATGCACGCGGTTTTCTGTGTCGGTAGGAACTGAGGGAAGGCAAGTGGACTGTTTGAGAGACATGTGTTGGTTGCATAATCTTGGTGTTTTACTCATTCACCCTATGAGTCTCGGAGATATCTCCCTGCAATTTACGGACGCCACATTCTTCGATGAATGGCCCGTGATTCCCATAGTTAAATTCTTACTATCCCTTGCCGTTGGTGAACTCGATGCAACCAGCAAAGAACGTGAGTCGCGGTGAGATAAAAGATAGTGAACCTACCTACTTCTTATCCCGTGCAACCTCTTTGGAGAGCAAGGTCTTCCACTCATGGTTTGCCACCACTGTGTAACACACGCAAAACATTTGCATTTTCTCATCAATTTTCCATCCTTTTTTAATAATGATATTCCTAACCGCTGAGCAACAAAGATGTCGATGAAATCCCCTAGCAATGTTGTTCACCTGCGAGTTTGAACCCCAGTTGAAAATATAGAAAACATTAAAAGACTATTCCTTGTTGTAAGAGCGACTCT
Source organism: Hetaerina americana (assembly GCF_022747635.1). Taxonomy (NCBI): domain Eukaryota; kingdom Metazoa; phylum Arthropoda; class Insecta; order Odonata; family Calopterygidae; genus Hetaerina; species Hetaerina americana. The sequence goes on from NW_027286763.1 coordinate 28,966,940, forward strand.
ATTTTTAAAATAAAAATTATTTTATATTCAGAAAATCAATATTTATACATTTTCACCGACAACATTGCCCACCATTCCTACTGCCGCGTAAAATTACTTTTCGTTTGCCATTCACCTTGAATGTATGGCGACATTATGAATTTTTCCTGTTGTTTCGTTAATAGATTTGTTATCCGTTAAATTTCGTCGTTTTAAATGTGCTCGTACAATCGTTTGGGAATTGTGTGTTCCGTCATCTTAATGATCATCTGTCAGCCCTGTCTAAGGTTGAATTAAAGTCATTTGACAATCATGTTGCTTTAATTTATAGACTTATAGTGTACTTACACTGCCTGGTTAACTGTGGGTTAGCCACATATTGTGAAAACAATGCGTATGGACATAGGGCTCGACGACCTTAGGACTCAGTGGCGCCTCACTTGCAAGGGTACGATATGCTTAATCTCCCCGCTAAAATATTGCTTTATCAAAGGGTGGACAGTATTGTCTCCGCCTCGCCTTCCCCATAGGCGGGTGGATTTCGCGTCCTTATTGCCACCAAAGGCTTGAGGTTCAGATTTTTGCTAAACCTTTGATTGCATTCAAATTGTAATTGGTAGTGGCACTTGTCAGAACCATGGGCCCGTTTACTTCATGGGATAAACTCTTCTCTCGCTCTGTTTAGATACCCTTCTCATCATCCCCTTCAGTTAACAGAGACTTTCTTTACTCGGGAATCAAGTTTCAGCTACCGTTTCACTTAACGCCTCTCACGTGAGGCGAATATAATTAATGGAATGGTTGATTTGCTTGTTCACGGTTGCCAGGCATTGTCGGCATTTGTAGATGCATGCTTCTGAAAGCAATTGTGGTGAGTAAGGGTGAAGACAGCGATAGAGTTTCTTACGTTTTGTGAAAGCTTGCGTGGAAGCAGTGCGGTCCGTAAGACACGTAAGAGCTTCCAGAGGCCGCAGCGACAGCACGTTGGGATCTGGTTGACGTGGAATGTGGGCGGCTGGAAACACACGATCCTCTTCGCAAATGCGTTCATCTCTGTCAATGGATCCGTAGGAGTGCCTTCTGGCTCAGGCCTTATTTAATGTTTTAATATGTGCCCGAAAGATCTCTTGGTCGTCACAGGGCTCTCCAAAATGCTGTTTTCATGGAATCTCATTCAAGCTTTATTAATAGTTAAAAGAACGAATGCACCTCGCTCGTATATCGCATTCCAGAGGCTCGTTCGATCGACTTGATAACACATTATTTGACGGCCCAATGGAAAGGCGGCGAGACGACGTTTTTAATTATTCGAAAACTTCTTTTTTAGTGTCAGAATGGCAGCATAGGTAGAATCAAAAGGGAATATTCTTTGTTTGTTGCCGCCTGAAAGGTGGTGAGACTTTTTGTTTAGTCTTTGTGGTAGTTCCAAAAATGTAATTCCATTGATTTATTCAAATGCTTATTCTCCTGCTTCATATTAATGGCCTCAGGAAAACGGTGCTTGGTTGTGTCCCAGTATTCAGCGTGCAAGAGGATCGAATAATTGTCGTCCTTCATTGCGGTGGATTCATTCCCTAAATCTTGGTAGAGAGTTCTGATATGCTCTTCTTTCGCGCGCCCAAGAATTGCTGTCAAATCAAGACTCGCCAGAAAAGAAAAAGAAAAGCTTATGGAAAATTGACGCCTCCGAGAGCCTCTCGTCCACACGATCAAGTAACAATAGGATTAGCATTTAAAAATGGAATTGATTAGAGGGAGGTTCTTCGAATTAAATTCTCAGGCCCTACCTGTACAGGAGGCCACCTGGTTTTGAAATTAATGCGGACCTCCGCTCAATGCCATTCAACGCCGTTATTATGTATTTCTTAGAGCACGTTGGTAATTAGCTGTAGGACCACGATCGCATTCGATATTTGAGTGCGGTCAGCCTAAACTAATTCATCTGTAGTCATTTTCGACGGCGGTGTTTTTTTTAAGTGCGCAAAAGAATCTGAGTTGATATAAGCGGTGCAGTGAAAACCAGTTGCGCCTTCTCTCAGCACCATCCCCTTCCTCCGCCGGCAGCCCACGCCGCAACCCCAACCCCCTCCTTTGTGCAGACCACTCTAATCGGGTCAAATTCTTTCGGCCCAACCACTGGGTGGGAGAGAGGCCGGGGACAATGATGCGCGCAGCCTGCCACGCCGAACCTTGCGAGCCGATCGAGCAGCAGAGGCAAGCAGGCAGACGAGAGACGCGTCGCCGCGACCTCGGGACCCTTTCACTCGCGGATCCGCGAAATCGAAGTTCATTCGTAAAGAACGCGTTCCCACGCGGCGGAAACCCGAGCGATGCGTTCGCGGGTGCATTGGTCGCCGAATGTGCAGATGTGTTGACGCAGTTAACGAGCGACAATGCTTGCGACGCCCCAACAACCTACCGTTTTTATTTTACGTTGAGTTCTCCAGGTTTGAGGAGGGGGGTCGTGGGAGACTGCAAAGAGAGGTCATTTGGAACGGGAAATTGTTTCCATAGATTTACGCTAGGGGCGTTCGTTAAGTTCAGTGAGAACTTCTGGAAAGTTAGAGCATGAAGTATTGCTTTAAATATTCATCTTTTCCTTCCATTCTTCGCCAGGAAACTACTTGTGGTAGTTAAAATATCTGTAAGATATTTTCCTAGGCTTATTCATTCGCCGAAATACCCATATCGGTAGAAATTAAATCAATGGGCATGGCCGACCTTTTTTTATTGAATAATAATTTAAACTCTCACTTGATTTGAGTGGCAAAATCGAAGAGGCATTCCGAGGATGTCGTCGGCGTAATCTCCTGCGGCCCACCAGGGCGAGGGCCAGAGCGGTCACGCCACAAGGGGGGACTTAGGACACGGCTCGCCGCCTTTGGCCAACGGGTTTGCGTGGTGTGTATAAACATCAGTCTTCAGGTTGCTCTCGTCGGGGGATATTCATTCCAGTTTTTTCTTTCGTGAGAAACCACTTGTGACGCACTCATCGATCCGAAGGCCACTTAAGAGCCCATCAGCGAAGGCCTTTCGTTGCCACCGATACCGGTTTTCTATAATTATGGAATTCAAATTACTTTCGCGGGTTACAACGTAAAAGTTTTCGATACGTTAGCGGTGCATTCAAGGTCACTCGGTGTGTAATGAATTAGTGACTAAATTAACGGCATCTGGCGTCGCTCGGTGAAATTGTTTCATCCCAAATAAGCACAATACTCACTCACTCAATTGGTTTTCCACAATACCCATAATAACGTTTTTTATACGACCACGATTTCTTTCGTATAAACTCGTTTCGTTCGTATGACTCCGAAACCTGGGTCGTACAACATTCAATGTACCGAGTGGAAAACCAAGTGAGTGTGTGTTGTCCGTACGAGTGGTCGTATCTGACGTTATAACTGGTGGAGCCACCATTTATTATTGGGAAACAAAATAGGCGAGACCGTAAACTTGTTTGACACTAGGGCTGTTTAAAGGGGGGTGTAACTCAATCACAGACAAACAATGCAAAATTAATAAATAAGGAAACAAACTTACAACCACTCGATCACTAGGGTGTATTAAGGAATACGAATAAGTCACTCTAGTGAATCGCACTCTCACACACACTCAGGGTTTGCGAGGATATCTCCCATGCCAGGGATCCGTTGTGCTCGCACATAAAAAGAAAACAAATTGAAATAAAAATCGAAAAACGTCCAAGTTCACGTTGGCGGTCACCAAATCTCTCGAGTGTATTAGACTCTTGTGAATCGCACCCGCTCACTCGTTCAGGGTTTACAAGGATCCCTCCTATGCCAGTGACCCGTCAATCACTCAGGAATTACAAAACGAAACAGAAAGGACTTACGGTGACGCTCAATCACTCGGGTGTATTGGACCTTTGTGAATCGCACTCACTCACTCGTTCAGGGTTTACAAAGATAATTATTATTATCTGTTTAAAAGGTAGTGTGGTAGTCCAGAGGGTAGTGTCGGACTGATTGCAGGGCTTAGGTTCGATTCCCGAACACGCCTCTGCGCACCCTCAGGTTCACTCAAGCTGTGTGAAAAATATGTTGGGTATCAGATGTTCCTGAGAAACCGCAAGCGGCACCACGAAAAAGGAACCGTCGCCAATGAATGCCCTGGTGTGTGAATTTAACACGCCGTTGGGCTTAGCATTGGGTGAGCTCTACCTTCACCTGTCAGGCCGGTGTTTGGGTTAATTGCTAAGGTTATTTTTTCCTCTAAAATACCGTACTTGGTGAGACGATTTTCATTTCGATTTCTGCCATTGGCCTTAGTTTGTTTTCTTATATTTTTAACTGTGCAAGTCTTGGTATTGGGTGAGACCATCACCAATCAAAGCAACCTTCGCATTGATTGCTGCGGTTGTTTTTTTAACACCGAATTTAATGAGGCAATTTTCCATTCGAATCGTCCGGCATTGGCTTAAGATACTGTTTTCTAATTTTTTTAATCGTGCAAAGTACAGCGTAGCGAACTACACTGATCATCATCTCGGCGATCCTCTGTAGCAGATGGAGGGGGGCGGGCCGGGGGGTGGTGGACTTCGTTGCACTCGCCTCACCTTGCCCCCGGATTGAAGATGCGGCAGTGGCAGGGGCAAGGATTTCTGCGCCTGGTTTTGCAAAGCTCCCGAGGCCGGGCATGGAAGTAGGTGGGGGGGAGAGGAGGAGGGAATGACGGGTGTTGTGGTCGACAACTCGACCCGCGAGGGCGGAGCTCACGTTGCGCCGTGAAAGGTCCGACGCGGGGTGAAGCAACTGCGTCTCGCCCGACGCTCGAGGGCTGTGGGTCAACTAACTTCCTGTCGCCTTACATAGACGTTGCGAATTCCACGTTTGTTCCTTGGAAATCGGGCGCACTGACTCTTTCGTACAGTGAGCGTTTTTTACGAAATGATAAGATTTGAGGACTTGGAAGCATCTTATTTAGAAGGGTTTATTCTTAAAACCTCATCAATCTCCACGGGTAAGAATTAAGCCAGTTGTAAGGCTGGGTTCTCTTAGCTTTCCCCTTGCGGCTTCGATGGCATTTGGGAAAGAATCGGAATCAATTCGATTAGGTCCTCACAATTTCATCCTGAAATGCGGTTTTAAATAAATACTAGATAGACAGTGTATATGTATATATATATATATATATATATATGTATATATATATATATATATGTATATATATATATATATATATATATATATATATATATATATATATATATATATATATATATATATATTACAAGAGGTTCCAGAATAAAAGTACGAATAGGTTGAGCAGTGCAGGATCAACTCTATGGATACATGTGGTTCCCGAAAATTGCATATAGGGCTCACGTCACAGGATTTTTTAAAAAGTAGTCTGCCGTATATGGTTTCGGTAAACCCAGTCATTACCCACTACTGTGCTCATTAGCCCTACTAGCGTGACTCAAAAATCCTTAATGATAGGCCCCATGAAAAAGTCTCCTGTAACCCTTAGGAAATGGGCATAGTTTATTTCGCATAAATGTTCTTTGTTTATCCTCGAAATATCATATTGCAGAATATGAGCACAATTTTGAACCTTTTTCGGGATGATGTTTAAATGCCCAAAAATTTCACTTGGCCAAATTACTTTTTGGGAGCGATTGAGAACACATGAGGCCTTTGATTTTCCTAGTCTTAATGGACCACCACTCTTTTTTCTCTGGTACAAATACAAACGGGCATAATGTGTATCAATTCTTTGAGCTGCGCGAAGCATGAAGCCTCCAAAACTTATTACCAAGCAGTTTTTTTTAATCGATTAATGCGAATTATTATTAACCAACCAATTAAAAAATTTCACATTTTTATCGTAGCCTATTCGCCTTTTATAAAATAATCGCATGGTCGAATCAGAGTGAAATTTTCGCTTGGTTTTCATCTGGAAATTTATCAATTCAATATTATTTTAATTTAAAAATAATCACGGTCTGCCTCAAATTTTATCCGTGAAGAAGTCAGCATTTAGCATTACGATCTAATTTACTTAATTTAATAAACATTGAAATGACAAGTTTAGGAACTATAGACTTAACTTGATGAATTTCAGGCAAAAAATTTAAATTAAATTATATTATTCATTTTGATCTTAGTAGAAGCCTTGACTGATCTCAGGACTAGCTATATAATCGCCTAGGGAAGGGTGAAGTGTCGGAAAATGGTAGACTGCTTTTCTAGGCACTCACAATTTACGTCCCTTGGAACGAATGACAGCAAACTACGTACTCGCCTGTGGCTCTGTAGGTGGCTATCGTTGTTGCTGGTCTGTGGGTGGCATTTCAACCCCTCTGCGGCAGTGAAGGCCCTTCGTGTTCTGTCGTGGAATCGATATAAGTCGTTCTATTTCTCTCTGGGTCAATCAAATTCTTTGGGATCGACCTTGAGGGTGGGTTTAGCTGGTCGGGTGTTGGCTTTGGCCCCGCTTATGAAGTGGATTGGAGAGTCGGTCGGGGAGGGCACTCAACTGCGCCTTTCTCTCGCTCAATTCGTCGTTCGGCCTCCCGAGTGCCATTCGATCCATTATCTCGAAGATTCCATCCGAAGGACGCCTCGTTCATCTCGTCCCGATAGCCGTAGGGCACAAGTGTAAGTTTGCAAAGTTGCCTAGTGTGTATCAGTTTTTAGACAGACAGGGTAAAAAGTCTTCTCGTAGTTTGACGTATAGTAGTATATTCTGAATGTTTGTCGTACTCCACAGTTTTGTAGTTTGTTTTTTGTTCACTATGAACAGTGGTCAAAACGTTTTGACATTCAAGAGTTTGCCATCCTAATGAGAGAGGTGGGTACTGGCCCCATAATTTCTTCGACTGGCTGTTATATTATTTCCTCAATGTAATTGATGCGTATGTGATGATTATGCTCGAAGTTTCGTGGAGGCTTCTCACTGAGGGTTTTTAAGGAGACATTCGATATCATTTCAATCTTAGGAAATAGTTGGGAGGATAAAAGGTGCATAGTTAAATAATCGAGGAAGGACACTTAAATCCTGGAGAATATTTGCTTTTAACGGATCAAAAAAAATCTTTCCCCCTTTAAAATACAGTATGCAAAATCCAGGAGGTAAATGCGTTCGTGGGAATCGAATAAGCAGATTTCGATCGATAGATATAGAGTTCATTGGCGTACATTGTTGCCACGTTTCCCACTTAAACAACGATTCGCTCTTCGAGTCGAAGGTCGAAGAGGTGCAAAGTTCGGAAACATATGGTATTTTTTTTTCTCTTTTCAACGTAGCCATCGAAAAATGTCATAAATTTTACGCCCTTTGCACTTTAATCGAGGTGGTGGCTCTTGGCAGAAGTACGGCTTCAGTCGCCGCAAATCGGTTTCCATTCCTCAGCGCTGCGTCGCCTCTCTTCAGTTGAAGAACGGGGATGATGGGGCACCTGAACCCGGCTAACGGCGTTCGGTGTAAATGTAAGAAATGCTGGTGCCATCTGATGTTAGGGGAGTACATAGGGGAAAGAAAGCTTCGGAAAACCAATTTTTGGAATGGAAATCACCGATGGCGGAATGGTAATATGCCACGTTGGGCAGGAGAGTCATGCGAGAGATGATGTTGATGTTCGCAGCCTCAGTGATGCTGCAAGGATGGCCGTTGTTGATGCGCCGGAGGCGAAGAGAACCGAAGGCGACTCGGCGGTGTTTCCCTCTCCTCCGGGGATGTAACTACCGACGGCGGACTTGCATCATCAGTTGGCAAGGCGTTCGCGGAGATGTATTGGTGGGGCAACGCCCTACCCGAAAAAGTGTTCCAGCCACGTGTCTGACATCATACTCTTACCGTTCACTGATACGTAGTCTAATGGATGGGGGTCCTCTGATCGCTTGGGTTAATTCGGATTCCTGCTTTAATTGATGAGAAAACGAAAATAGACCAAACAAGGCATCATTCATGAAAGTATACTAGACTTCACTTACTTCAAGTTAGATGAACCATTTGAATGCGCCTGACGGAGGCAAAGAGGGCTGAAGTGCGGAGGGCAAGGTTCTTCGGTTCCTCTCGCTGTATTCATCGTCCGCGAATATTGTGTTGGGTGCGTTATCAACGGACAATAGCTAGTGCGTATACTCCCGTATGGCTTGAGAATTTTGTTTCATTTCACTCCTTGGTTACAATTACGCATATAGTTTCTGAATGACTTAAACCTTTAGTGTCCCAAATGAAATTGTGTAAAACTCTGCTATAAATTTGTAGCAAATAATTTGTAAAAGCACTAGCATTTGTGTAAATATTGTACGTGGATTTGGTCTGTCTGTCAAGTTTAAATAATTTGTTGAGTTCAATCGTTGAAAAAATTATATAGATCGTTTTTTTACTCCGCAAGAATTAATTATGTTATGTGAGCGTGCCCTCTGAAATTATGCTAGCTTCTCGAGAGAGAGAGAGGGAGGGCGCCTGAATTTCGACTGAAAGGTAACCTCGTAATTAATCTCAGATGTCCGGCGCAGTGAACTGTTCAAAGTTTGTGATCTCCCTCCAACATCTGTTACTTTCATGTCAACTCTCTCTTTTCAATTGAAGTAACGTTTCGTCCTCGAAGAGTGCATTATCTTCGATCGCTTCCTTCGAGAAACGCATGAGCGTCCACGTGGCGAAATCGCGCACTCATTAAGTCGACCAGTAATTACCCACTGCGACATAATGGGATCCAGTCTGTCACAACAACTTATTGATTCATAACTCACATGGGATTTTTGAAATTCTACCTTCTTATTCCCCCGATTGAGTACGTTTGAAGTAATGACTGACGATGGCAATACACATCTCACCACTCGTGACAGTGATTAGTATCTTAATATCAGTTTCTCCTTTCCGAGGCGGTTGACTCGTATGGACTCCTCCCTCAGCCTTACCCTTTAAAACGCGGGCAACACAAAATTAATCATTTTTTGTGTTTGGCGAACAATGAATTTCGGATTTATTTTTGTCATTGCGCGGGTATGGTTGACTTATGCGTATTGTTTGCGACGCAAGCATGCAAATGTAGGAACGGTCACGCCGCTGCCACCCACGCCGATTCTGAATCGCCAGAGCCGTTCGCCAATCCAAATCCGGCGATCGCGGTTTTCATCCTCTGGAATTCCATAGAATTTTCTCTTGTGAGATGTATTCGGCGTGGGGGTGTCGTTGGCAGAAGGCGGAGCTCGGTCACGCTTTAATTGTAACTCCGCGCTGAGTGCATCTTCGGGAATTGCTGCGTCTCCACGAGGCGACTCACAGTCATTCGCGCTTTGCTCAAGACCGCGGTGGCGGACGTGCTTTGGGACTGTATGCTTGGCGATAAGTTTCCTAATAGTCAAAGACTCCAATTTTGTCGAAGATTCACCATATGCCTGCTTTGATTTAATAGGTATTCTGCCTTTATTTAGCGGTCATAACCATCAGTCCGAGTTTTGTAACAGCTCTAAGTTATCCTGTTGCCTATTAATATCTTTATTTTCTCATAATTCCTTGTGAACTGGCTATATTAAATAATTTTTCCTTAAGCCGGAAAGGTTTTTACGCCACTGTAAAAGGAAAAGAGGAGGGGAATATTAAGATTGGTGTTGTGTATTAAGGGGAGCTTTATCGAACACATTAAAATGTGTGGCTGATCACTGGCGAGGGATTAACTTTCCCCGTAAATCACCACACCAACCTTAATATTCCCCTCCTCTTTTCCGTGTGCAGTGGTGTAAAAAACCCTTAATGGCTTAAGGAAAAATTATATAATATAATCGGTCTTAAAAAGGCTGTTAGAAGCTCAATTTCGCCCTGCCATAATTCCTTGTGATTGTTTCTTCCATTTATTTATCTTCAATTCATCCTCGTTCTCCTTTCGTGCATTTTCCGCTTTGTCTATTGGCTGTTACATCACAAGAGATGATTTTTTTGGAATTATTTCCTTATAATCTTTTCTCCTGAAGCTCACCCGCGAATAAGGGTTGGTAGAATGGGAAAATTGTGGCGTACGTGAAAGGAAATGGGCCATACTTCACTTTAGGACTGGAACTATAAAATGTTTCCATTCTACATTCTACTGCATTCTCTCGACAGATTATTTTTTAGGTAGCATTTCAAAATTGTGAGCGATCAGAAAGGAGGATTGGGGTAGTCCATTGACAGTCGGACGTCATGTCAGTGAGGAGGTTGGAGTGGACCGAGTGCACTAAACACAAGCAAGTGTTTAAGCCAGCTGACGGCGCGTCGAGTGACCAGGCCTTCGTACGTATCACGCCGACGGCTCCGGTTGAGAATCCGATCGCCGCATCCGCACACCAGGCAAACGCGTTTCCGCCGGCGAGGGGAACATGCGGGGTACCCCCTCGAATTCCCTCTGGCCGCCCGCCCGACTTCCCGCCGTGTGCAGTGGTTGGTGACTTGCGGATGATACAAAACAAGAGAGATTCGATGTGACATTCGTATATTTTCACCAAAACTATTCAAACTAAAATTTTGCGGAAAAGATTGTTATAATAAGTATCTTTGTGGGCATAGTGCTCGACTGTTGACCGTCCCTCTCTTGGCTGTCCCCTCTCTGGATTGTCTGTTCCCACCTCCAGCTGCCTGGGCACCTACCATAATAATTGGCTAACTAAAAACTGACGCTATTAGATATTTTAGGTGGAGTGTACCTATGAAATCAGGAGGAAATCCAGTGGTTCGCTGGCTGAAGGTATTAGCGAAAGGCTTGGTGGCTTGGGAAGAAGGGCGACAATCCCTATCGAGCTGCAGCAGAGAAATCATTCGGGAGGAGTGGGGCTGGGGTGAGAGAATGGCCGAAATTCGAGTCTGCCGTTGAGTGAAATTTGGGTCGCTATACGATCTCTCTTGGTTCGGAGGAAAAAATAAACTCCTGGAGATGGTGTATTTTTCCACGTTTTAAGGCCGTATCATCATCATCATCATCCGCCGTCCCCCTCTCCTTATCCGCGGGGTGCTCATCTCTCTCTCTTTCCTTGTGCGTGCTTGCTAAAGTCATCGCGAGAAGCCGCGCGCTCCCGCGAATGAAGGCGACGAGGCTCTTCTGTCGGCTATTTCGCGAGCGTTGTGCATGTGATAGGCCTCTCCCGATGTTGGGGCTTTAAACCAGCGCCTTCCGAACTTGCTTGCAGGCATCAATTCTAGGAAACACTGTCGATGAAGAAATCAAATCGGCTCCCGGTCCCCGCGTCAGATTCACCGATCGCTCAAAACCAGTACCAAAAGCCGCATATCTTTTTATTAATTTTTTTTCTGAACAACTGAGGAAACGATCAGCCGAGAGAGTTTATTGGAAGCTGTGAAACTGTTTTCACTAAGTAAATACGATGAAAGCCTCGCGATGAGTGTGTGATTGATATTTCAAAATCAGTCGTTTGTTGGATGAATAGCTTACGCGCATTTGGTGTGCGGAAATGAGAAGCATCTATCATATTATGGTTGTGGAATGTGTTCTGTTACATAATTGCGATTAAATTTAGTACAAAATTAATTGAAAGAACTAAGATAGATATTGCGATAGTTAATGAAACACCGTATTGCATTAAAATGCTGCAATTTCAACTTTTAAAAATCATTCCTTTTGATTCGGGATACATACGTTGTGCTGCCTCAGTGGAAGCAATGGTGAAGACGGATTTCCTCGCCCATATTAAACCATTAAAAAAAACTATATTCCTCACCCATATTAAACCATTAAAAAAAACTATAAACACATTAATCAACCCGAAGGTCGGTTAGGTAGGTGATGGTAGAGTTCACCCAGTACTAAGCCCGACGGCGTGTGAAATTCACACATCAGGGTAGGGGGGCCAGTTCCTTTCCCTGTTATGGTTTCCCAGGAAGATCTGGTTCCCGAAAAATCACAGAGCTTGGGTGGAGCTGCAGGTGCCCAGAGTGCCTTGCCCAGGAATCGAACCCAGGCTCCTCCGATCGGTAGTCAAACACTCTACACCCTGGACTACCGCGACCCGCTGACCAATATTAGGGAAATAAAAAAATGACGTGGATGACTGCGGGATAAATTGATTTAAACGTCATAAATTTTCCTTATTTCCATC
>NW_027286763.1:28983980-29001480 GCF_022747635.1 Hetaerina americana
TTCTCCATAAATGACCCTTAAAAAGGACAACGAACTCAAGTACCGACAATTGGGCAATAAAAAAAAATTATGAGGAAAGCCAAGGAAACACGTTCAAGGATTAAGCTAGGGCTTATGTGTCAAAATAATTTTAATTCTGTTGTAAAGGAATCAAATTGAGAAAACGCATTAGGTAGAGAGTCATATTTATTAAACATTCTAACGAAGAACGTTGCACCAATAAGTTTATTAATGTAAAGGAAAGCGTACAAACATTCCTGCAAATGTTGATGTGATTCAAACCGAAAAGTGGAATATTATTAAAACTGATGACTAAGTCGAAGCAAACGAACTCAGCACGTGGTATGTTAGTGTAATTAGGAGAGGCAGTAGTAGAAACTCACTAATCACTTGCGACCTCAGTAGAAATGAGTGAATTAAATACCGCTGAACTCGCGAGTATATTGCCACTCCCAAATGTATAAACGCTAGAGACTAAGAAGATTAAATCCGTAGGCCCTCGTACTATCTCTGCTGATGTTCTTTAAATTATGGCTAAAGGCGTACTGTACATACAAACAATCTTCAACATACCCTTAAATTATCCTGAATTCCAGGTGCTTGAAAGGAAGCCTGTACTTATCTAAAATAAGCCTTGGTTGGTAGCCGATACCTATCGCCATAACATCCGCATCCTGTTCATTGATGAAAGAAACGACCACCAAATAATTGCGTGGCTTCTTGAAAGAGAACAACTGGTTATTTAAAAATCAACATGTATTTCGTGAAGGATACTCCTGCTATATCCAGCTACTTGACTACATTATGTCGGAAATTATCCGATTTATTAGACAATGATGAAGTGGATACAGTGATGGTAGACTTCCCGGTAGCTTTCGACTAGTTAACACACAGTAGACTAATAGAAAACATGGTATGCTCAACTAAGACGTACTAAATTTCTTAGCTGGTCGATTGGAGCGTTGCTGCGTGGAATTGGAAATATGTATTCCAATTTTGAAATCGAGGAAATGTTCTTTACTCATGCCCTTTCTGCTCAATGATCACATCAATTTTGCCACGTTTACTCGGTGTAACATGGCAGGGGGGGATGGTTTGCGAGTGTTAATATGAGCATTTCCATTTTTCCAAAAGTGGTTGGCGGTCACAAGGTTTCCGACCCCCCGACTCGTTTCGGTGTTGCAAGGTTATGTTTTCATTTCGATTGGCCGCTTTCTCGGGCGGACAACTGCCTAGTCTGGCCGGCCTGCAGCCATCGACACCTTCGAGTGAACGGCGTATTGGTTGCGCAAGCGACTTCGTATCGTACCCCCCAGAATACGAGTCAACGGGGAGATAGGGGGCTAAGCCGTGTTTTTCATGCACGCTCAATTACTGAAGCGTGTTCGTACGTATGGATTGATTCACGGTCTCCTGAGCCGGTTCGCCGGTCAAGAAAGCAATGTGGACCTAACAGTGGCCTCTCGCAATTTCCAGATCTCGTAATAAAAGTAGGTCTCGCCCGTTTTCCTAAGGGTGATCGTGGGCCTTTGTGCTCTGCTGCCCAAAGCTAATAGACTTCCCTACATGAGACATGAGCGCCCCAACTTGTTCAAGATGTGTTTATTTCAGGTGCCATTCGCCTCGATTCAGCATTAAAACTAGTTTCGTTTAGCGTATTGTAAAACTCCTTGATAAGATCGCCAAGAAGGCTTCAGAACGCATAAAATAATCCCTATTCTGAGGTTCTTTTGGAAGTTCCAGACAATAAGAGCTATTTGTTGGCTAAAAACTGCGCATGGCAATGTAAACACAACGATAGAATGAATGAATAATTGGATGTTTTCTTTAATGATATAATAAAAAGGTGAAAGGGGCACTAAAATTGAATGCTAATTTAAATTGTTGATAATTGGACAATTTATCATTTTAGTGATACATTTACTGTTTTCTTAAGATCTACTGACTGTCGCCCTCGACCTTTCGCCGTCGCTCCCCAACTTAAAAAATCCGTCCCGCTTTTTGTTTTCATATCAACGTTGCTATTGGCGGTGTGTTAGTTCCGTGGGTATCAATGGTAACAATTTGAATATGATATAATTTGGAGGCGAGGGATTTGCTCTTGCAAAAATGATTTGTATCGCTTGAAAATCGGTAGTTTCGTGACGCCAGAGAAAGTTCAAACTTGGCTCCGTAAATGCTCGCATTGTGCGGGATCGGCAAGGCTCATCCGAAGTGCGTATGTCGTAAATTTTCCGGGATCCTCCCCCCCCACCCCCCACCTCCCCGGCCACACTCGACCCTCGAGCGACAGGGAAGCGCACGCCTCTGGAGCGAAATCGCCGCCGTGGTCGCATGTATTTCCAATTCGGTCGAGGACGCTTCCCCCGGTGGGTGGCCTCAATAGGTGCCCCCCACTCGCATGCACCCCCCTCCCGGGCACAAGAAGTGCATTAGTGGTGTGCATTTGTGCCGCCGCTCCACCTGGCCTCACTTTCTCCTCTTCACCGTGCCAGGGAACCGGTTAACCGCGCTCCAGCGGATCCCTTCGCGGTGGTCTCCCGGTTAGAAGTCCCTTGGCAGTGCGTGTGCCCCTCGGAAAAGCGTATGCGACGCCAGTGCGGTGATTCTTGTGACGTATACGGGTGGCGAGAGGAAATGGAAGAGTCGTACATTTCCTAACAATTGTGTCGCAATCGTAGATAGTATTATTGGACTTCGATCTGTTCTTGGTGACCTCTTTAAGTTGTAAAAATGTGTAGCGATGGTCATACAATCCTACCACTTGCATTTGTGGTGTGATCATTTTTATGTTCGAATGTCCTAGATCGTATGTTCTGAGCCCTCTATCGCCGAAAAATATTTTTGGTGGTTTAAAATGGCGCGTTTTCTGACACGTTTTCGAAAAATATGTACCATTAATCTTATTACATGTCTCGTTGCATGTCTTAATGCATATCTTATTACAGTGCTTGAGCGGCGTTGATACTAATGTTGATTAAATAATTTATATACGCTTCAGAAAATCATATCACATATTAAGAAAAGTCTCTGTGAGTCTATGCTAAAGTTTGTACGCCCTGCTCGTCTCTCTTCCTTTCGGCCACCAAATGCTCATTTTTTCCCTGGAAGAGATTGCGGACTAATTTGGAGAATGCAAGGGAGTATCGGGAGGAAGAGGTGTGTAGCAGACGAGTGCAGTGGGAGGAAGAGGGAGGAGAGGCCCTGCCATTGAGTGCTCGAGGCGGAAAGGCTCTCACGAGGGCCGCGAACGAAATCGAGGCGAGAGCACATTTGGACGTATTGTAAACAATGTTGTTGGACGCATTCTCGTCTTTTGTTACCTTGTATGCGTCGTAATATACGCTAAAATTTCCATGTTAGTGGAAAAAGTGCCGTGCATACTGATAGTAGTAATCACAATTTAAGAGGACTAGGGGATATTTAATTAGTCCGCACATGCTCCCTGCATGATATTTAAGAAAATAGTGTTTTCGCAATCTGAGGATTAATATCAAAGGGAGGGACATTTATTGTAAATACATAATGAAAAAAATATTTGATTCCATTTGAGAAATTTCTTTTTAACTTACAGGTATCGTCGCGCATTCAATTATATGGTTGATTTTTCCGTTGGGGAAACGTGCGGGTTTCGTACGGTTCTGTGCACTCTTTAGAAAACACCCTCATTTTGTTACAGCCAGAGAAGTTCTACAGGGGTTACGCTGCCCTCTTTAAACGTTACCGGCCTTGATTCTTGATATCCATGTGCTTTAATCCTCCTCCTATTTAAAAATGTGCTACGTATGCAGAGGCCATTTTGAAAAGCGTGGCTCCAAGAGGGGAAGCCTCTTGTTGGTTTATCTGGCCTATAATGAAGATCATAAGTTGTCAGTTTTACGTCAGATTAAACTCATCGTCCGGTACGACTCTTTAATTTTAGTTGTTAAGTTTTTTGAATGCGTGGTGTAATACAGGAGATAGAGCTTTGCACCACTATATTGTACCGGAGGGTGCCAGGATCGATTCCCGGAGACGCCTCTGAGCACCCTCAGTTTCATCCAATCTGTGTGATTTTTCGCGTACCTCTCAGGCGCCAAAGGGAATAAGGAACTGGCCATCCCCCTATTACTGCCCTGATGCTCGAATTTTCCACGCCATATTGGGATTAGCATTAGGGGTACTCCACTAACACTCAATAAACTAACCCTCGGGTTAATCACTGTTTTAGGTAGCATGTTGTGGTTTTGATGCGCTTGTTTCCGAGCGGTTATCACGTATTCATGACAATCGTTAAAGCCGATTCATGAGGAAATGGCTGACACGCGAATTTCTCCGAATATATGTGCTCGCCAGTTGAAGATGATGAAAGCGTTGTTATCGCTTTACGTTTGCGAAACGACGCGGAAATAGTTTCCGCTGGTGTGGCCGTAATAGAATAAATGATAATGGTCGGTAATAAAGCAGTGCAAAGTTTTTCGTTATCGCAGTTCACGAAGAAGTGACCTGAAATTTCGCTAAAGGTTCACTTATTTGGGGGTGTGACCTCACTGGGTGTCGCTATTTGGAAATTTCCGTTACTCCAATTTCCTTTCCACTGGCCCTCTATTCTCAGTATTTCCTCTATCTTAAGCGTCAAGACAACCGACTTACAAAATATCATCCATCTTCAAATTGACGCTCTTGTGTCGATGACGCAAATGTTTCGCTCGCCGTCGTTAAATGGCGCCTTGATAAACGGAGGGATAATGTTAAAAAATTGTTTGTCGTGTTTTAGTGCCATTACCCCCTCCATTTATTAGCTGAGAAGGAGGACCTCGGTGAGTGACTTGTCGATATAAGTTTCAAAACAGGCTCTTGACACAAATTCTGTTTAGACAGATAATGCTGTGACTTGCAATGGGGTCTCGTCGTAAAATCTGCGTTAAATATTATATTCTGCAAATTAACGAGAGCTATCTCGGTCTGACCCAATTATATGAATTTTTCATTCCCTTCGATAATAAATTTGTGAAATTCATTGGAAATTGAATCAGAAAGGTCCTGAAAGTCATACTATTGCCGGTTCACTTTGGATCGTCCATACGTTATTTAGCTGAGATTTTCAGACAAACCGACCAAAGGCTCGTAGTTCCCTAAAGTGCAAGTGTTGTACGTAGTCTTGAATCCAACCTTCCTAAGGTAAGGAGAGTTCGGTGATCATGTTTAATGGAATGAACTTGATCACACAACCTTTGTCATAAAGGGGATCGGGACGGTGCGTTTGCCATCGTACAGGCTTCCCACAAAAAGGACCCGGGCCCGAATCCCGGAGGCGGCAGATATTTTCCAGTGGTATCTCAATCCCTACTTGAGGTGCTCTGTGGAGGGCACTTTGAGTGAGTACAACGTATGTCGAATGGGACGTTAAACTGCGGACCCCTTGGCGCCTTTCGACAAGAGTAGGCTAATGCCGACGCCGGTTTTCTCACACTTTCTTTCACTTCCATCCCCATTTGCGCAAATGACCTCAGCTGGCGGTCGCCTCCCCTAAAACTACTACTACTGCCTTTGTCCTAATCTGGGGGAACTCTGAAAGAATAAATAGAGAGTTAAAATGACGCGGTGGATTCGTGACGACTTTTCTCACCGAGAAGTCCGGTTTGAATCTCAGAGCGACTGCATTTTCCGGGTTTATTTTCACTTTGTATCGCTTATTTGAAATCTTTCTGGGAAAGAGATATGAACAAGTATAAATGAAAATTGAACGAAATTGCATGCGTTCACGTATTTTATAAGGTGAACTCTGTAGTTCATCCAAATATTAACGTATTTAATTATGACTCTCACGCTGTTTTATAATCGAAAGGAGATTTAGATGAAGACGTGCGATGAAAGTGACGGTTTTGTCGTTTGAATATAGCCAGGTATACTATGCAGTGGATGGAATGATCGTTGTCTTTTGCTGCATTCGAGAATAAAGATAGGCGTGCGCGTATTTTTCGAGGAGATTGAAGAGAGGAATCTGCTAATCGGTGGCATTTCTTCGCACGAGGATAAGTACATCTCATGCCATCAAACACGGTCTTGTGAAATGTTTTGGCGCGGATTCGCCAATTACGCATCGAGGATTTTTTTCTTTTGGAGTGGATGAGGGTGCAATTACGAATAGCGTGCGAATCTCAGTTTGTGCGACTGAAAGAAGCTCCCCGAAGATCCGCTTGTATTACTCGTAGAAGGCTTAACTGCATAACCTTCATTACATTAGTCGCCTATTTTTCCTTCTGTTCATAAACGCTTTCTTTGCGGCCTCCTTTGACTGGAGCGTTCCATTTTTCGCTTCCGCTGTTATCTTATTTCCTCCCGAGTTCTGGGTGAGAGGCTCAGTCCTCAGTCGTCGTCAAGTTTGTCGTGCGGGTTGCCCAGTCATGGAGGACTTGTAGCCTCTGCTGCATATTTCTCAGGCGCGGTTTTGGCGCTCGGCGACTTGGCAGGAGACAATTTGGAAACCGAGCTCTTACGGGCGAATTTCATCTGTCGCAGCGGCAGCCCAACATCGAAATTCAGAAAACAGTCGGTAAAGTTCATTTTTGCGTCCCTGAAGAATAAATAGCAATTGTTACGCATCGTCTACACCCTCCATCGTGTGTTCAGAAGCATTTGTTTGGGGTCACCAAAGGGAATTTAGCCAATGCCCTATGTTGACCGCGGTTCATATCATATTAATTCTGTAGCCTTCACTTTATTTTCTTATTATTTATATAGTTTTACTCCAGTGAAAATTGACCGAGTAGCAGTCATGTCAGCCTTTCCTTTGCAATTCTAGTTTTCCAACGTTCACTTTTCTATGTTCATTGTGAATTGTATTAACACCAATTAAAGTGAAATAAAGGTATGGAATAAATGTGTACCTGAAGTCTCATATTATTTTTCAATCCTATTCACTGGTTTCATGTATGTGCTTCCTTAATTGCATCCATAGTTGATTTTTAGAGTGCAGCTATCTTAAGTATGGGTGTAATTATTCAAGGAAATCAAAAGCTATAATTAGCCAATTACCCTAAATAATATTTAATCAGCTGTTTTCCTTTGTCCGTCATTGCCATATTTTGCATGTTCTTAATATTTTGTAAGTATTTCGTTTTTCCATTTATCCTTGCGAGGATAATGCCTCACTTAAAATTAAGGCCTTGCTTTCCGAAGGGTGTATCCCTAAACTCATATCCTCATCTGTCTAATCTTTTTCGTTCCAGAGGTTCTACTCATTCCGTTGTGATCCTCTACAACGGCAACGGAGAGAAGTTGGTCCAGTGCAAGGGTCCCGGAACCAATCATTGGGTAAATTACCCGTCTTTTCATTAATCAAACTGCTCATTATCCTTTTTTATTTTTGATCCGAGGGTTCCGAAATATTTTTATGCCTCCCTCACTAATACGTAAATTGCATGCATCTCCTATTGATTTTGTTAATTTAGGATAGCTGGACACTATCTAAAAAAGTGAATACTTTGAAAATAAAGCAGAAATACATAAAATTAAAGTGGTCCGTATTATTTATAAACACACAGTATTTAAATAATGAAGTACCGAAGGCTGGCATTATTAATTCTATTAGCTTTTGATCAAATGTTACCACCGTGAGCATTGTGTTAACTGAAAATTGGATTTCCTTGCTGCTGATAGTGATTGATTTAACTCACTCGCCCTTTCGCACTTTCTACTTGCACTTTCGTCTGGAGTTTACTGACGCCGTTAGATTTATTCTTAGTGATGTTCACAGTTTGGAAGGATGAAACGCCAAGTGGGTAAGATATTCAATACGTAGCAGTTAACCTCGGAAGAATATCGTACTTGAGCTCCATTCAACGATTTAAAGCAGTTAGTGGCGAAAGAGGGCCAAGGTAATATCAATCTTTCCATTTGTCGTAGGCGTTGAAATTTAATTTTATATTAATTTCAGAGCTATGCTAATTATGTATTTGGAATTATCTTATTATACAAAAAACATCGCTTGTTGTCTCGACATATTTACAGCCTTATGCGTCGAGTCGTGACGCAGTTGGGAAGAATTGGCTTAATCAGATATGCCATGTTGGATCGCGCTTTTACATCAACTTGACTTGTAATTAATAAACATGTATGAATTTAATTTCATTATCCTCTGCAGATGTGTATCAACGGCGTGTAGAGTTTGCGTTTACGTGTACGTCTCGGATTACGTTATCTCGAAAACATTTCCGTCATCTTCAAATCTCAACTGTCTACAATATTCTCTTTAGCATATTCCTCTTGATGGTTTGAGTAATTTTCGATTCATTCCATAATTTTGGTCTCCGGTCGGGAATGTAAGGCATGACCTGTGTTTTGTTTTGTTGGATCTAGAGAAGGAGATTCAGGGAGTGGGGTCATTACTTCGTTGTTCAAGCACTCAAACATGCGAGTAAAAATGAGACCAGTAGCATTTATTACTTTTTATGCCTTGGAAACAATCTACCAACGCTGTTTAAAGTCCTTTCCTTGTTTCCATTGATGAAAATATTATTACTTTATTCAAATGAGTTCACTCGTGCTTCCGTTTCGACATTAGCTTTCCCATCTCGGTGTCAGCCGCCCGACTAATTTACGTATTGGGTACTTGTCCGAGGTGAAATCGTTTTCAAAAACTTTCTTACCTTGGGTCTTTTGGAAATGCCTAAGCCTCAGTCTTCTTGTGGTCAATTATTTGTTATTTAAACCCCCTGCCACCCCAGGTAAATAATGAATTTGACGTACGTTGATATCTTTTGGCACTCATGCTGTTCGAGTGTGGTATGACCGCATTTGCTAAGTTTGCTAAAAATTGAGTATTAATTCTATCGTTAGGTCATTGGTGTAGCATTCCTTAGTTGGCCGAAATCTTTCGTAGATGTCCAACATATTGAGCGGCAAATATATCACGGGACATCTAGAAGTCGATCGAAGAGGGAATAAGAGAAGAAAGAGATCTTGATAATACTTGCCCTATTATTGTTACCCATTCCTATTCATAGCGAAACTCAATCCATCGTTTTTTAACATGATCTTGTATCGAGGGAATTGATAACACTTCTCAGCTCAGGTTTTGAGTTCAGACATAGGTTTTTTGTCAATGTTGGAACTTCACCTCAGGGAAAACTCCACGAGACGCTCCTATAGTTTTTTCCGAGATCCACAGGGAAAAAGCGTCAATTACCAAAATATTAGAGTAAAGTAGGAGTATAGATATTAACTG
Source organism: Hetaerina americana (assembly GCF_022747635.1). Lineage (NCBI taxonomy): Eukaryota > Metazoa > Arthropoda > Insecta > Odonata > Calopterygidae > Hetaerina > Hetaerina americana. The sequence continues at coordinate 28,993,189 of NW_027286763.1, forward strand.
TATAGACCATATTCGTTCAATTTTCTTAAATATGGCCCTCGGTGGCAGGACTATGTATTTCCAAGAAATCCATATCATGTCTGCCAAAACACTGTTTTGACTTCTGGTTGCCTCGGGTCTCCCTGGTCCAGCCAGTCAAACCATAGTGCCGCCAATTGTCCGGAAATGTGTATCTTATCCAGAGAAACAAAAATATTCTCTACTTGTTAAAGTTCATTGATTTCTAAGGTGCTGGACGACTTGAAATACAGGAAACTGCTAAAGAGTTGAAAATATCATCATATCTTCGAAGATGCATAGAATAATATGGTGAAAGGATGATATAGACATGGAATCTACGAGTATGATCGTATGATCGTGTTTCCTGAGATCGTTAACAGACCGCAGCGGCGAGTACCAATTTCATTCACCATCTGAGAATGGTAGAGGAACTGGGTGGCTATGCGATGTATGTAGCAATCTGAAACGTATGCTTCGTTTAAGTATATAAGTGGTGCATTGCGACCTGGCTGAGCAATATAATATTTTTTACCTAACAGTATTTTATCTCAGCAAGCTTTGGGTCCTCCTGGAATTTGAGTCATGATGTCTCGGAGTTTTCAATTGCCTCAAAATCTAGGAAAATTTGTCTGGGATCCAGAATATTGTGAGAATTAATACTGGGCAAAGTATGAAAAATCAATCCTTTACATTCTCGTTTCACCTTTCAGAAGGGCCATGAATGTTATGTGAGTTTTCCGTTTGGGAGCTACTCCTATGTGAACAAAATAAAAACACACTCAATTTATTATATCCATCCCTTCCGTTCTTCCACTTCATCGCAAGTGTTTCGCATTTTCATAGGTTTAACACTCTGTAAGCGTTATCGCCGAGCTGGGAATTACTTATAGTGGCAGTTAACGACAGATATCCAGTAGAGCATTACAGCCTTTTCATTAACACACACACAGGAGCATAAATCTTAGTGACGCTTAGCACCGCTTACAACATGTTTTTCGCAGCTCTGAAAATATTATTGACTCGATTATCTTCAGTCTTCCAACTAACGGAAGGTGATTTATATTTCAACTAATGACATGGTTGATTCGCCACTTGTCACTCTTGCTTGGTAGATCCCTTGAACTGTTCTAGATGAGCCGATCTTGTCAGGCAGTGCCATTGAAATAGATTTATATGTGACACGCCTTTGTTATTCTTGTGGTAGAGGGCATCCACACGCGGAATGGTCTCGCCAGTTATTTTTAAATTGAATAATCAACTTGCATTGCTCAACTAATGCTAGAAATCTCAAGGAAAGTCCGAGTCAAAGTAGGGCAGAATGATTATACACATTGTACATATAGAGCAATCAGGACTTCAAAACCAATAAAACTTACTGTTATTAATGGTTTGACCTGTTTCTAAGCAAATCTAATCTTTCATATCATCTCCTTTTATTTCTTCCTCTGTTCTTTACATTTCTCTAGACTAATTGTGCGTAATGGTCTAGTATTTTTAGATTTCCCGTACTGATTGTAGTTTTTAATTATCAGGGAATTACATTCCGAGGAGATAGAAAGCACGCCTACGCCTGTTGTGAATAGAGGTGGAGAGTACGTGTAATTGCGCATACCCATACAGTTATTGAAGAAATATAATCGCAATAGACGAAAAATGATCCGGTTATTCGAGCAAGCGCTGAACTGTACTGTGTTGGGTTTGAAATGTAGCTCTAAGAGTCTCTCTGAATGCAGTGTAAATTGATACCCGAATCAATCAGTGATGCCCGAATTTGATATTCGGTGCGAGAAGGATTTATGATGATGAATCTACTAATCGTATTGAAGGAGAGAGCTCTAGTAATTATTTTCGTCTTCGGGTTAAAACTGAATCAATTTCGGACATGAAGATTCATCTGTTGTGTGTAGTTGTTCATGAAATGGGGAGTAGTAGCAAATAAATCAGTCCTTCTCCTGGTAACGACAGGAAATATGTCACCAATGAACGCCTGAAATAGATATCCTAATGAATTGGCCATATCCGAAATTCCGATGTTTATGCTCTGTTAGTTAGTCTTTCTCTGCCCCCCATGAGATTCAACGACTCCTTGCAAAACGGAAACACTTGAAGGGCATTTTAACCTCTGATTTCGCTTTTTGTCGTGCGGGCCATTTATGGCCGTCATCTCTCCACTGTCCCTTTCGGGGCGTGTGATTGGTAGATCAAGGATGGTGTAATTGGTCCATCTATCCGCAGTTTGTGCGAGGCAGCCACGCTCGTCGGGGTCACTTAATGGGCGGCGGTTTGAACTCCACCGCGATCGAAGTGACGCAGGGCACACGAATCATCGCACTCTGTCCTCCAGTGTGATCAACTGCCGTCATCCTGGCCGACGACAAAGCGGGCACCACCCAAACTGTGATTTACGCCATTGGCTGACGCCCATGACGCACTCGTCTAACTATGGGAGTAACTCTATTGCAGTTGTTGGGAAAGGGCTTTTTAAAATTACTTGCTAATTGCACTGTTACATTAAAAATAGAGCTTTCAACTGAATGCTAGTAATTGAATACAACCCCGCCTCCCGTCCCATAATGTGCACTGAATAGTTTTTACATTTCTGGCTGAGGCGGAAACTGCTATCTCGGTGTGTGGTAAAAGATGGATTCGTGATTTGAGGAAATTATCTTCTGGTATTAAAAAAAGCAACTGTTATGAATTATTTAGCATTCGTAGCAAGAACCTCTTCCTTAATTTTGTATTCGTGAATGTTCAACCTTGACATTGACCAATTCTATGATAGTAGCGGATAACAAGAAATCCAGTATCGATAGGATGGAAAGCATCGTAAACCAAGCGAGCGAGATAACTGAGTGACGCGCCACATTAGTTCATTGCACTCCCTTAAATTGCTTTTCGAAAGGGCTTATCTAAGCTCTGCGCCGTTATCGCTTATGAGTAATGAAAGGGAATTTTTTCATGTTTTTATTTCCTCAGATAAGCCGCGCACAGTTAGCGACGTAGTTTCAAACTATTGGCAAATTCTAATCATTGGACGGCAGAGCGTCTATGAGGCAGAGATCCTCCGGGTGCGCCGTCAACTCTTATGCTGCTGGGACCGGGGTGGGGTTTGGAGGGAGTCGCTATGCGCGGCGCCTCCCTCCAAAAGGCACTCCGTCCTGTTTGAGATCGCATTTATTGGAATGTGAGGAGACATTTTATTCGATCAATCCATTTTGCGGGTTTTTTTGACCCTGTATCCTCATGATCGGGCTCTGCGAAATACATGCAACAAAATTGTGGCGTTCCGACAAATTGTGCCTAAGTTGTACCTTTAGAGATGATTTTTATCACATCTATGAATAAGTAATGTTTTATTTGTACTTAGTCTGCTTTAACGGAAATAGTGTAGGTTTTAATCGACTCCTGAGTACAAATTGGGAGCCCCGGTTATCGCCGGTAAATTGATTTCTTTTACTTGACGGTATCGTCTTCTGCGCTCAAACCATGGGATCATGGAAGGAATGTGAACTCATAAATTATGCTCCTCGGTCTCTTTTAAATCTAATCTTGTTCATTTTTGATTTGATAATGCTATCATGCAATTGCAGTCTCCAGTGGTCTATAATATTGATATTATCATCGTAGACTTGCAATTTCTTCTCTTAGGTTCAAAATGAATACTTTCGTCAATCTCTAAATTACCAGAAATGTAATTCCCGATATTTCTAAGTTTTGCTGTTAGTTAACTAAATGTCTCCAGATATTGTTTTCCAGCGGTGAAATATGGCAGAGGCATTGTTTAAATAATTTATAATTTGTCGTGTTTGTATCTGTACCGTAATTAATGTTTGTATCATTTGAATTTACGTTTTCCTGTACGTATAAATCAAGTGTAAAGAATAAATATCTAAGCAATCAGCTGAAAATAGAATTTTTTGTAATCGCGCCACGCGTCATACTTTGCTTTCCAATTTCTGGGAAAGGAAAAACTACTTCAATGAGTTGTTTCCCATGAATCGATATCAGGTTTATGAAACGTCACTTAATTCCTGAAGTAATATTTGTATTCGGCATGTTTGAGTAAGAGTGAAAATGTAATCGGTACGATAGCTGAAAACTGTCAAAGTTTGGCATCGTTGTCGTCGTGTATCTGTGGATTGAAAAAATGTACGCCTCCGTGTTTCTTCAGATACCAGGATCAAAACAGTTTAGCAAAGGGGCGTGAGCTGCAATAAATGCTCAATGCAAGATAACAATCGGGCAGTAAATAACGTCGATAATTCGAGGAGGAATTAGAGAGGGGAGGGTATTAGTGACGGTAGGGGTTCGCTTGGAGTTGAAGTTGCTCACCGTAATACTGCTAATCTCGATATGACCTAACACAGTGCTGGTGGCTCGAAGAATTGCGCACTCCTCTGAGCGAGCGTATGCCCTTCCGATGACCTTTGCTGTGAAAGCCGTACTTCTAACTCCCTGGAAAAGTATAATTTTTCTCACACGTTCATTCCCGAGCGATTTTCTGCTTCATCTTCCCTTGCCTCATGTTTCGGTCGTCCATCTGTTCAGTGAGTTCACACTTCAATGCACATTAAGCTTTAGAGTTCTCAACACACCAAATATATTTGTTATTGATGATTGTTATGTGCAATGAGAAATAAAATTATTAGCATTTTAAGAATACTGGTTTATTGCTGTTTTGAGAAAATTGAAAATGTTTGGTGTACAACTGCGCTGTATCTTTATTGGCGACGAAACAATGAAGAGAGGGGAGGAGCTTAAGCAGACTATGTTGGGTTAGGGAAAGGTTTGGTATGTTAGATGGAATGGAGGGAAAAAAATGCGGAATGTAATAAGGGTTATTGAAATATCCGTTGTCAGGTTGGGTTTCGTTAAGAAAGGCAAAGAAACGTTGGACTGTGCGGTGTGTATCCATCCAAAACCTACCTTAAACGGTAGAATACGTGCTAATAATAATTCGGAATTCAATTGAAAATTTTAATAACAACAAGTCATAAAAATTCCCTCAAAATAATGTAATGTATGCCCCGCATTCTGCATGAATACTGTACCTCTCTTTACGTCCTGAATTGCAGAGGCCTGTTGATTGATCGGTTAGATGAAATCTAAATGAAGTACACTGCGTTTTGCGAGCCAATTTCTGGGTTGCCTGTTGTTTGAATGCCTATAGGTATTATTATAGGTTATTATTAATTCTTTTGCAATGTGAGAGAATTCCGGAGAATATACACTTTTAATAATGTTTGGCATTATTCATGATTGGTTCATTTTGAGTCGGCACATTGGGTCGATGCAGGGAGACTAAAGTAAGCTTTCTATGTCTGCATGTTGACGCTCTGTTACTTAGTCTCACGTTCACGCCTTGAGCATCGCGGCGGTCGTTTAGTCTTTTTCGGTGCATTCATTGCCGCTGCGTGAGGGTTGAGATTGAGGTATTGTGTCTATTGATGATACGGTATACCCGGAAAAAACCATCATCTGAAAATAAAGAATTATAACTTTATAATAATGGGGGAGGCTGCGGTCGCACAGAAAAAATCACTTTGAAGATGACATCATTCAAACTTCTCCTTCGCCACGTGGCGGAATATGCAATACAGGCGCGCGACGGAGTTTCACTGCTGCAAACGGGGAAGGCTTGCTTATAGTTTCCCTACTTGCTAGTTAGCAATTTTTTTGTAGAAAATTGAGACTGTGGAATTGTAAAGGATATTGTGCACTTCCTAGATATCACTTCAAATATTCTGAAAAAAAATCCTCCTCTGAGAAATTTGTTCGCCGAGGAAAGCTCCTCGCTTACGCCTCGCGGCTCGTCCAACAAAAAATATTTTCTCTCCCGCGTTGGAATCGATAAGGTGTTGCTTCCGTGGATTCAAAGAATTTTCCTGACCGCCAGTGAAAGCGCCCCTCTGCGCTTTCGGTCCCGGCCTCTCGTTGGCAACGGGGCATGTCCTTGGGGGATCGCCCCCTTGCCCTCCTGGAACTGACCGACTGATCGAAGAACGGAGCCCTTGCTCCGCGCCTCCCTCTCCGTTCACGTTGGCCGCCCGCCTTCCTCTTCCCCGCTCTCCCTCTCTCGGGGTCACGAACGCATCGTGCTCAGCCCGTGGCGAACGCGTCTTCTTCACGTAGCAACTTTCGCAAAAACTCACGTCACAGACCCCACTCCCTTTTCCGCAGGATGGGTGCCGATTTGTGTTTGGAGTTTACTCCCGAATTGCTGAATTCGTTCCGACATCTCGGGACGTGTCGAGGGGTGATTTCAATGAACAGCTCTCGGTGTGTGCACTAGGAAATCCGTATTCATCGCCGTTGGGGAATCATTCAAACAAAATGTTGGTACTCGTCTCAAATTCGCTCGTTTGCCAAATATGATTGTGTTTCTTTCCCCATTGCTTGTATTTTTGTATTCTTGTAGTTTGTAAGTTGTGATAGTTTTCGTGAATTGGACGCCAATTTGGTCGTGGTCATTCCAATTCCTTAATTTGTTGGTGATGATAAGAAATCAAGGGAAAAAGAAGGAAGAAAACTAGGGAGCATAAATCATACAACCCCTTGAAGCCCGCTCCCTTTTGAGGTAGGCAGCTAAACAATGCCTGGTTGTAGCTTATAAAAGGGCATTGTCCCCGCCTCTTACCAGATTCTCCATTCTGTCCTATCCTTGAATATAAATTTGCCTCTGTCACATTCATATCTTCCTTTTCCCATGCGCGGTTCTCTGTTCTTGAGACTTCTAATAATTCTGTACATAGGACCACAGGCTTGACTTCGACCGCATGCTCGGTCTACCCCCATACATGTTTTCTCAACAGTACACAGCCAGCGTAACTCCCTGCTTTCATTCTTGCCCATTTTTTGCGCATAGTTTCTCGTATTCTCACTTCATTTTTACTCTTTTACCCACAAATATTCCCTAAGTGCCCCAGGCCCACCGGATTTGTTCGGCATGCTCGCTCATCCGTATACTTGAACGTAGAACGATCGTCAAAACAAGGTATAGTCATCGAAATAAGTTATTGACGTCTGAGTTAATTTCAAATTACTTATTGGAGAACTTTAATGCTCTCTGCTTTTCGTGGGTCACGAAATCAAAGTAGCACCTCTGAGATTTCGGGAGGATGTGAGCCCCCTTGGTTCACGAAGAGATGAAGGAAGACTTAAAGGAAGATTCAGAACATGAGTTTTCTTGTAGCCATGAGGGAATTATCATGCTTCAAAATCTGGTAAGTTCGACGAATGGGATGAAATGAGAGATGGACACCCGTCGCTGGCGGATTCAAGTACTCGTTTTTCTCTAGCACGATACGCCATCATACAGGCATACCTGTAACAAAATCGAACCCCAGAATCCGAATATATTTACTTTTAGACCAATATTTAAAAATGTAGTCATTCATGCAAACTGTTTCATCATGTGTATAGGGATATGTGTGTGTTTGTGTAAATAAGCAAACATTCTAGAATGAACTAATATTGTGCAGATATCAATGCAACGATTTCAGAGTGTAAAAATCATTCGTCTTGACTGGGATTCGAACCCAGATCCCTCAATATCCGGTCGAGTGCTTTAGCCACTTAAGCTACCATAAGTGAAAACACCATAAGTGTTTAAAGTTGGCTTTAACCTCGTGGACTGTGGCGCCTTGCGCACGACTACGAATGCCTGTGACATTGTATGTACGGTATTTCGTCACAACATCTTGTTCCTTTAAAAGCCCCAAAATTTCAGAGTTTAAGAGGACGCCTCGGTAGCTTAAGTGGCTAAAGCACTCGACCGGATATTGAGGGATCTGGGTTCGAATCCCAGTCAAGGCGAATGATTTTTACACTCTGAAATCGTTGCATTGAAATGCACATTAGCGGATGACTCCGTTAAAAGTTACTGTTGCGGCATCTCCCGCAGTTTCTTTGGAATTTGTGCAGATATGGCTGGTTCCCTGACACCTCCCGCCACATGCCCTTGCGTCAGCTTGCAGGTAATAGAGGTAGATCTTGGAACGGAATGTGTTAATTCCACACTGAGGCGGGAAAATGGGACAAATGCTGATGCTGTTGCCGGAGGCATTCGTGAGCGGAATTGAGCGGTAAGGCGGTGGGAGGAGTTATTGGGGAGTGTGTGGCCGTATTCACAGGCTCGGGGGGTGGGGTAGGAGTATGGGGTTAATTGAGTGTTGGATTCATGGGGAGGGGAAATGGGGGGGGGGTACACCGTGAGTACGGAGCTTTGGAGGGTCCTTCCGCCGCATTCACGTCAAGGCCGGCGGCCCTTGTTTTCCTCTGTTTGTTGTTGCC